>NW_026068030.1:2235926-2309056 GCF_014885135.2 Alexandromys fortis | reverse complement strand
ATATACAAGCATACATATATGTGCATCTGTGTATGTGTGTTTGTGTTTGTGAAAGACAGACAGACAGATGACAGAGAGATCATCTTTTAGAGGTAAGTCCTCTCCACCAGGTGCATTCTGGCTGTGTAACTAAGGTCATCAGACTTGGGCACAGGTGGCTCCACCTGCCAAGTCATCTTGTTGACTATGTGTATAGTTTTTAACATGCTATTGGATTAATGTGCTCATGATTTGTTGAAGGTATCTTCTGAAACACTCATCAGTGATCTAAGCATCGTGTTCAAGTTATCTTTCCCTGCTGTGAAAACTAGAGCAACAAAAAGAAAAAAAAAAACCTTGCAAGCATTCCTTCTTATAATTTCTTGAATCACTTATCAAATACATTGATACAATTTTTTATGTGCTGGAAATAATTAATTATTGAAAATATTTTGTCTGTAGCCTTCAATTTGGGGGAAGTTTTTGATTCCTTATCCCCTCTCTTTAGCTTCAGTTGGGGACCCCTGTATCTTCTTTATGCGGTCCTAACAGGCTGTCTAGGTGTTAATGCAGAGTAATTTTGGGCTGTGAATCTGGCAGTAAGATTTTCATAATTTTCCTGTTGTCCTATTTCTGAGGCAACTATTTTTAAAGCCTCTTAACTATTTTTTAGCTTTTGGTAGTTTCATACACATACTAATTAATTTATTCACTTTTCACTCCTCACACATTACACTCTCTCATCTTTCTTATTTTGTAGATATTTTACTTAGATGAATTTCCTTTTTTAAAGACCCATATCTTACTTATGACAATTTGTGTGTGTATGCTTGCATATTTTTTTATGTTTCTCCTCTAACATTTGTGAATTCATATTATGAACTACCTTTGAGATTTATTTGTTTGTTTTCTAGTCCTTGGGTATAATAATAGGTAGAGACATTTTTGTGACTATAGATGCTGCTAACCTCAAAATTCCTTATCAGTACTCTTTGCAGCATCTTCTGTGTTCTTGGTTTCTGTGGCCTCATTTATTTTTTATAAGGTACTTTCTATTTTTAATTAACACTTGACTCAATAGTTATTTCAATATATGCTAGTTAATTTTTATAAATGTTAATTGAATATTTTTATAGAGTTCTTCATTTATCTCTTATTAGTTAAATCATGTTTCCTTCCCCTGTATTGAAAAACTAGTTAGAATGCTTTTATCCTGCTTTTAATTGTATGACTTTTTTAAAAGACATTTTTAGTTTAATAATCTATCTTGGAGAATTTTCCAAGCATACACAAAGAAGGTGTATACAACTGTTGGAACTTTAAAACATTGATACCTTACGTGGATGTACTACTGTCATTCTATTAATTATTTTCTTCTTGGGATTTGTTATTTCCTCCCACTTTACAATTCTACTTTGCTTCATTTACTTTTCTTGCCTGTGAAACATCTTAATTACTCATACTGTATTTTTTTAAGGATTCTTCCCCCAATGGAACTTGTACAACTAATATAATTACAAAAGATTGTTTTATGTTGATTATGAATTAAATTAAACAGAAAAAGTATATTTATATCACTACCATATGCTACTGATATTAGAATTCACTTCTTTACATGGCCTATTCATTAACAGCTCTTATAATTTCATATACTCTGTATATATTTTCTTCACACTTTTGTGCTACAATATGAACATAATTTACTAATATTACTATGTTATATTTTCTGTATTTACCTAAGAAAATTCACAATATTTACATTTTCTTAATATTCATGTACTTGTAGCATCGTTTTTCCTTCAACACATCTTAAAATTTATTTTTATTTTGATGTTTACATTGGAGATTATCTCAACAATATTTATGAATTTTCTTACAAAGTGTATGCTTCCATTTCACTTTTAATGAATTATTTCAAATGTATTTTATTTGTTAGATTAGTATCCTTTGTTACTTTGTGTAAATTCTCCTACTCTTCAAGGGTCTTCAGTTATCCATTTTGAAATATAATAATGGTCTTTTGATGATTAATTTCTATGCGACAAGTCATTTTTTTTCTTTTCAATACTCACTGTTTGTATTAATGACAATGTGCCTTGACACGTGACACTTTGGGCTCAATTTTGGGGGGTTCTTTTAAATTTAAGTTGTTCTTCCCATATACGCTTGGGTATGTGATTTTCCACTGGACTGTAGTCTACTACTAGTGGCCACACCCTTAAACTAAGCTATTTTTCTTCTTCCAATAGTTATTAATTGCCAATAGCTCCTCAGCTAAGGAATAAACTTTATGCCCACATCCTTTATGCATGCTGAAATTTCCTTGCTTGAGATTGCCCAGGTCTTGTGCATGCCACCTCAACTACTGTGAATTCGTATATAAAACTACCCTGCTGTGTCTTAAATCTCTGTGCCTTTATAGTCATGCATGCACCACTGTAGTTTTTACAGGTTTTCAGAACACTCTTCCACAATGATCCTTGAGTTTTGGGATTACATTATGTGAAACAAATGCTGTGATTAGGGCTGAATACTCTGAAGTTTCTTTCTTTTTTTTTTTTTTTTTTTCTTTTTTTTGTTTTTCGAGACAGGGTTTCTCTGTGGCTTTGGAGCCTGGCCTGGAACTAGCTCGGTAGACCAGGCTGGTCTCAAATTCACAGAGATCCGCCTGCCTCTACCTCCTGAGTGCTGGGATTAAAGGCGTGTGCCACCATACTCTGAAGTTTCTTATTCTCTACAGGAAGACAAGTTGTGGGTCTCTGTCTTTATCACCATTAATAACAAAGAGAAGCTTCTCAAGTGAGGGTTGAGATATGCATTAATATTTGAGTTTACTACTACACCCATTTTGTCAAATAATGCTTGTTGGTTCCCTTAGGGACTATGACCTATCTAAACATGTTTTGAATCAAGATCAAAATGTTTGCACTGAGATAACAATGACAAGATATATATGATGGGAGGTCAGATGGATAAAAGAAGCTATATTTCTGGCTCCCTTTCTCAACTTAAACTCTCACATGTATCACTGTCACTTTAGTGAAATCTTCACACCACTAGTGTATACATTGAATTATACAATATTCCCATACCCTTCTTTATAGAGAAACAAATGTGTCCAAGTTCATCCTGTGGAGAAGGTACTGGTAACCACCAATCTTCCTTGACATTTTTTGAGATATGCATTAATCCCTTTGAATCTTTTGTTTTGCCATTATGACACAGGGTTTAAATAGTTCATCTCAGTTTTAAACATAGTGAAGCCAATGAAACCTGGAACCCCTAACTTGCCTGTCTACATGTCACAAATGCTGAACTCTCATACATATACTGCCAAGTCCAGCTCCCATTCGTCATCTTTGTAAACTACTTTTGAATATTAAACAATTAAATTTTATTTGTATTGAAATTTTTGCTAATTAAATTATAACCTTCATGGTTAGATGGTGGGACACATGTTTCAGTGGTACATCCTCATGGCCAAAGTTCAGCTAGTCTCTATTCTCTTTTTCTTTAGTAACAGAATAGGATTATTAGTTGGTCCTATACACACATTAAATACATTTATCTGTCCCCTATCAAGAAAGATATGTCAATAGGTTTAACCAATTAATATAATAGCTGAAAAAATGTAATAGGATGATGGGAGAAAAAATTTCTTCAGTCACTGACTGTTTTATTTAGAGTTAAAGGTAACTATCAGCATTGTTTTAAATCTATCTTTCCATTGTTCAAATAGGACCTAGGCAGCCATCTTGGTCTTTCACTAGAAAGCTGAAGATGAGATTGGAAGAGAAATTTTAGTAAAGCACCCAGTATCTAATGATTAATCTAGTGGAGCCAGGGTCCTTATATGAACTAAAATGATTTTTTAAAGAAGAGAGAAATAAATATAGCATATTTCACTCACTAGTACTTTGTTTTTCTTGTGTATAAATCTTACCTGCAAACCTAAATAACACAAGTTTTTGCCAAAACCTCAATATAAATACTTACAGGATTTCAGAAATGCAGAGGTGACATAGAACTGGAAGCTGTCCTAGACATAAACACAAATATCCCCCCAAGTATTCCATGAGGGCTTCAAAATGAGGAATTGCATATTTCCTGAGTATAAGAAAGGGAAACCATACCCATATCTCAACAATTTTGCTGCCTAAATAAGACCAGCATAATGGTATCAAAGATGGGAGAGGGATTACTATCTCACCAATTGGCTGTATTTGAAAAATAACTCTTTAGATCTTATAGAGTAGTATTAGGAATATTGCTGATTTACCACATTGTGAATGGAATGATGTGCGTCTGTGCATAGTCAGATATGCAATTCTTCCTTAGCTGTTTCAGATGAGTAACACTGGCCTTGCCTCAACATTCCACTCATGGCCTGTGTATTTATTTATCTACCAGGATGAGAGAGCACTAATAGATTCCTATTACTAACCAGCGGGCAAAATGGGTTTCTCTTTGGCATTCCTGTGACTGTCCTAGCATTTTGCAGTGAATGCCCAGGGCAAAGTGAAAGATTTGGAATTTAATAGAGATGAAGTGAAACGTAAAAGACATAGCATGGTGCAAATGGATATTTTTATAAAAATTATTCAATATAACTCTTTTCCCTGATCTATTGAGAGGATATATAAAATTACAGTTTCATAGAATTACAGGTCTTAAAGCTAAAAGGCAAGTTGAATAATAATCTCTTGCAAACCACAGCTTCCAGGCAGGAGATGTATCATACTCCCAGTCCACACACTTGTTAATAACATCTTCCAGGATTACAAAGCAGAAAATTAATGTCAAATCCAATTTTTGACTTCTGATATGAAAATGCATTATAATATCCTTATATATGTCATAATGTGATGTAAAGTTTAAACTACTATATCAATTTTAAATACTTAATGGATGAAGCGTCAGATAAATGTTGGTATGTGACCAGTGACAGCATGGAGAAACAACAGAGGGACAAGGAAATACGAAAGAACGTGTAGCTATTACAAATAAAATCAGTTAAACCTGTTAATGAAGAGAAACCTGTGATTGATGGTTTTAATGATTTTGAAGCTAGACAATGCTACTCTGGCAAGCAAAGAAAACCCATGTTTTACCTGGGGATCTTGTAAAACAGTATCCCAATGTTGCTCAAAGCTCATATGGCATATTGAAAGGCACCGTGTGTGTGTCAGCTGAGATGCAAAATTTCTTTGTAAGTCTTGTAAAATTTGTAAAAAAAAAAATGTCCCTCACACAATAAAGAGGAAAAAATAATTTACATCTTTAAGTAAAAAATCGAAGAGTCTTCATTACATTTTTGTGGCTATTATAAAGTATTCTGATAAATACAATTCAAGGAGCAAAAGCCTTAATTAAAGCTCATATTTCCAGGTTACAATTCATCATGATATAGTAAGAAGTCCCAGCAGGAAGTAGTTGATCACACTGTATCCACAACAAGGAAGCAGAGAGTGGCAAACCCTGTGCTAAGCTCATAGAATAGGGAATGGTGCTCCTTATAGTAGGCAGGACTTTCCCATTGTTAACCTATTAATCTACTGAAAACACAAAGAGTCTCTTCGTCCATTGGACGTTAAAACTCATCACACTGACAATTTAAATTAACACAGAGAGCCTTTTCCTTCTTTTTGGTATTATTCAGACAATCCTTGTAGCCTTCAAAGGGGAAGCAAAATACCATTGAAAAAAATCTGAGTTTGAGTTACATGAGTTACAACCAAGTACAGTTGTCATAGTTTTCCCTGGGTAAGCTAGCACCTGTAGAAAAGGGAAGAATTTAAAGGAACATCTTGTCCTAACAATCTAATTAAGCACAGTAGCTAGGAGACCTTAGAGAAGTCATGGCTCTGGTGGAGATCAGCAATATGAGACATGGAAAACTTGTTGAGAGAGTGAAGGGATTTATAAAGATAGATTCTCATAAGTAATTTTTCTCACCATCTTTAAAATACTGAAATAGAAATAAATATCTGTTTCAAAATATTTTAGTCATATTTAAAGAAATTCAGAAAATTCATTCAATGATCATTTCTATCACAAGAGAATAAGTTTTAAATAAAATGGAAGCTACTATCACACTTGGTGTTTATTTTTGTTTCTATTACAATAATAACTTAAAAATTAGTATCCTACATGAAATTGAAAATAAATAACTGAATCCTGGAGGTGAGCGGAAATGTAATGTTTAACTGGCAGTTATTATTGTAAATTTATGGCTGAAAGCAAAAGATTAGACAAAATATTCACAAAAATTAATTATCTAGCTGTTTGTGTAAAAGGCAGTATTTTGTACAATTTCAATATTCTATGTTAAACAAATAAACACCAGAACGGGTGTGGATCAAAGAGTGAGTTCAGGAACAGACAAAGTGGCACATTCTTGTGCATGCCTGAATAAATAAATCACAGGCTTCAAAGCGTTCTCTGAGTAGCAAAGTATGCTGGCTTTAGGCCAAAATGAAAAATATGCAAAGTTTTCTTTCAGTGACTGTCTGTTCAAATGCGCTGCAGGAGTGGAGGAGGGATTCTGGAATGTGCCCTGAAAAATCGTTCAGGGTTGGCAAACCTGATTCACATCATGCCATGTTCTATTCTCTCCATCATATATTTTCATAAAAGTGAACTGCAGTTAAATGAATATTTGAAATTGGCTTATAGGAGCCTGGAAGTCATAAAAGAGCAGCAGGGCATTAGAGGTGTACAATAAAGAGTTTTATAAGAGGCTCAGCTTGCCAGGGAGTTGACACTGTTTCTTGCTAGAGGAGACTCAATTTGTGTGGGAGGTCCTGACACAAGTACATTCTATGCTGGTAACAAGCTTACAAGTCATTGCTCAAGCCTGAGATAGGGATGGACTCCAAACATGGTCTCCAAAGATAATATTCCTATAATAACTAACATACAAAGTTCCTTTTCTGGGGTACATAAATAGCACCCTTCTTTTGAACTTAAAACATGGCCCCACCAACATGTAAACCACAACTACTTACTCAATGCCCTAAGGATTCAGGTCTCCTTTACTTGCTTTCCCATTATTAACCCACATGATTCACTATTAACTTTCTAGTTTCACAGCTGAGTAACCTAAATAGAAGTAGTCACAGATCTCCAAATTCATACAAGAAATTCTTGACTATACATAGCTATGCATCAATCCTGTGGGCCTAGCATGTTTTTCACTCTTCTAGTTAATCAGAGCAGGAAATGAATTATTTGACATATGTCTCTGAGTTTTAAAACTGCTTTTCTTTATTGGTTATTATTTTTTTTGGTTTGTTTGCTTTAAGACAGTTGTATAACCCACATTAGCCTCAACTCTCTTTAACTAAGGATGACTTTGAAGGGTAATCCTCCCGGCTCTGTCTGCAGTTACTAGGACTCTAGGCAAGTGATTGCTCATGTAGTTTTAGCACAATGGATTTCTGAATGCTAGTCTTGGCCATGTCTGGAAAAAAATTATACTGTATCATAAATGAGACCACAGATGTACAATTATTGGAACTAGTGATACCTCGTGGTGACCCATCAAGATCCTCCAAACCATATATATTTCTCTGTTTAGCTGTGCAGGATCTGAGTAAATTCAAAGCCGACCAAAGTTATTTGATATCTAGTTCCATCTCCTTTATTTGAATGTTTTTTTAAGAATCTCAGGCTAAAAATATGTTAAATGAAAACTAACAGATTATCATGTACCACTTTAAGTTGAAAATGACTTGTATATTCCTGCTTAGTTCACTGGAGCAAGTACTCATGAGGACTATACATCCAAGTATAGAAAATTTCTATTCATCCATGGGGATGTTCAAAGACCTGCCTTAAGTCACAAATAGCACACAACCCTGTATGTGCTATTGTTGGAAGAAGGCTGCTTGTTCTTCTCAGCTCTCTGGCTAGCTTAGACACGAAATAATCGCATAGAAGACATATTATGGAAATCACTGCTTGCCCCATTATCTCTAGCTTCTTAATGGCTAACTTTTACTTCTTAATTTCAGCCATTTCTATTAATCTGTGTATCACCACAAGGCTGTGGATTCCTGGGTAATGTCCCCAGCTTCTGTCTCCAGTGGCAGCTCCATGGCTTCTCTCTGACTTCACTTTTCTTCCTCCAAGCATTCATCTTCATTTTCACACATAGTTCTTTCCTGCCCTTGCCATAGGCTCAAAGCAGTTCTTTATTCATTATCCAATAAAAGCAACACATAGACAGGAAGACCTCCCACACCATTTTCCCTATTTTGTTTAAGCTAAAAGGAAGGCTTTAATTTTAGCATAGTAAAATTACTTATAAAAAAAACAAGTATCGAACAAGAATTACAGTTACAATATTTATATATACTTTATCCTTTATTATGACTAAGGAAAACTATAACTATAAATTCTTCAACACCATCAAAGACTTTAGAAGGATATAATATTACCTTAGTAAACAGGAAGTACATTGTAAGCAACTTCCAAAGCTCTAGAAATGACAGAAACATCTTGCTGCCTGGACACATCACCCAAAGTTCTTCCATACTCTTAAGAAACCCATCTTTAGCCTATAGGTCCATGGTATCCAGAAGACTTTTCCATGAAACAGGAAATTTCAAAGACAGTTCTGCCTATATTGGCAGTTGGTCAGTCCTTTTCTTCTGTGTCCAGAAAAAAAAAATGTCTAGTAGACTCTTTCATGAAGCAAAAACCCTGAAGGATCATCTCACCTTTAAGCAAGTTCAGCAGTCCTGCATGTCTAGTTCAGCAGTCCAGGCAGGAGCAATTTCTTGCCCAAATTTCTAGTAAACTCCATAAGCAGCATCTTTGATGCCCATCTTCCTCTTGAAGTAATTGATGCGTCCAGGAGCAGATATGTCTCACTGCCATGAAAAGACATAAGTTTTTAAAACATTTAAATGCTTTATTCTCTAGTCTTTAGAAGAATGCCCATCCATCTGAAATATATCTCTGTATATCTAGAAAATCTAACTAACATGACTACAACCTTGACTATTATAGATGACTCTCTATTTACCTATATTTCTTAATTATACATTACATTTTTAAATAAGCTGCACAAACATAATACCTTAATCAAGAGCAGAAATATACATATAACAAAATTGACCTAAAACTTGTATCAGTAAACAAGATTCATACCAATGCTAAGTATTCATATCTATAACATATCCCCCTTTAAATGTAAAGAAACATTTACAAATAATATTTTGTAATATGGTTGCAGTTCTGTCCAAACTTTTTCCTGCTGTTTATTGACCAAAGTAATTTTTGATAGTGTTCACAGTGACCTCTTAGAGTGCCATAGTCTAGCAAGCCATATTAGCCTGGAATAAATCCACAGGTTCTTATCCTCTGGGAAAACAAAAGAAGAACCTCTTTTCCAAAGTAACATATCCTTAGACCCAAATTCTAAAGTCAATATACATTTATGATATACATGCTGGTTTAGCTTAGCAGCCCATACAATGAAATGTCTCTCTCTACATAGGTCCTTCACAGTCAAAATATTTTTTAAAAAACATATATATATATATATATATATATATATATATATAATCCATACTCTCTATGATTTTTTTTTATTTTTACATGGCTTCTTTTTCTGTAGCCTTTTTAATCTATGACTGTCTATACTATGTCTCTTTAAAGATATTGTTTTATTATTTTAAACCATTTACTTCATTTTATAACTCTCTATACTTTTTTTCTTCTCTCTTCCAAGCCTACTTACATTTTTCCAATGCTGACTCATTTAGAGATCTTTAATGTCTGAATCTGTCATACTGTGTTTCTGTAATTCTTAACTGTCCAGGAGTGCTTCCTAAAATGATTAGTGGTTTTTAATAACTTAAGCTAGGGGAAATATGGTACTACCTGCTTGCCCACCCAGTCCAGCATGGTGAAGACCCTGGCCACCTCTGAAAGACATGCACAGTTTCCCATCTCTAGGCACACAGCCTATCTATGTTGCCACCAAGCAAGCCATAGCACATTTCTCATGAATCCCATTGAAATGTTTGGTCACATGAGAGAGCCAGAGGTAGTGCCACCAGCAAGGCCAAGAAAGCCAGCATTTCAAAAGGGTACGTTTTTTCCTGCTACTGCTGAATCAGGAAAGTCTCTCCGAAAAGAGATGTGGCAAGCTACTAGGTGAAAAAAAATGCAGCTCAACTTTAATTTTTTGTTTCTAGAGTTCCTTTCCAAGCTCTCTTAGGTTTTACATGGATTCAGTCCACCATGTTGGCACAACAGTTTGTTGGAGGTGACCCCTGTTCTTCACAGCTGCTTGGCTAACTCTGACCCAAAATAATAATCTGTGTATTGCCATGTGGCTGGGGCTTACGAGCTAAAGTTCTGGAGTCTATCGCTGGTAGGGCTTCTTCTTCACTCCACCCTTCATTCTTCCAAGCCAATTTCTTTATTTATTAACCAATCAAAGCAACACATAGACACCATGCTCTATTTTAATCACACATGCAGATAGAAATCTAATGTTTTCCCACTTGACTCTGCCACTTACCATATTCTGTTTTATAGTTTTGTCAAAAATAAAAATAGAGTAAACTAATGTACCTTCTTGCAACATTTTATACAAGATGTTTTCTTAAAATAGACCTCAGAAACCACAGTATTTTTTTTATTCTTTTTGTAAAAATCTCGACCTTTCACAGGGTGGCAACATTTTATTTTATATCTTTTGTTTCATGTCAAGATGGACAGCTCTACTAATCTTTCATCGTGAAGCCATTAAGAACTATGGTTATTATTTCAGAATGAGTTTGAACTGTTTGAACTTAAGTGGATACTAAGAGGCTGAAAAGCATTTAGTGTATATAGTATGGATACTCTAATAAGTGATGAATTATAATTTCCATGCATTGCCCTGTTGCACAATGGGAGATGATTCATCATATGGAATTTTCTCATTGAATAATTTTATATTCTTGATGCTTAATTATATTTGAAGAAGAAGTAACTTAGATATATAAAATGACTATTATCTTACTGAAGAAGGCCTTTTGAGAGAGCTGCCCTTGTTTATATGATTTCAACAAGAACTTACTTATCATGTATTTAGAGCATTCTTGTTTTATTAGTTTCTATGCATAAGCAATAATATGTTTTACTATATAGTTTTAAATCAAACCTTTTTCTTGCTTTCAAACTTCACTTTAAAATTTCAGAGTCCCTTCACTCTTACAGGTGTCTCCCTCCTTGCCTTATACACTGATGGACAACTAGAAATCTCTTTTCAAATCAGAGAACCCAATTAAGCAGGTCTCTACCTTCTTGCAAAATAACATGTTTTTTTATATATTTTCTTTCTTGGTTTCTGGCATTGTGTTAGTTGAGACAGATGGTCTTATAGTTATTTATAGTCTATCTGTAATGCAAGACAGTAAACCCATCATATTTTTTATAAAAAATTATATTTATCTTCTATTCTTGCATTTACTTCCACAATGACAAAAATCAGTAAATCTTTAAGCTCAAATTAAGAAAAAACTAAATTATTTGCAAAGTTCAAAGACTATACTATGTCAGTCAAGCAAAGTAAAACAAAATAAGTATAAAATTATCTAAGTAAATTTTCCTAAAATTCATTTGTTCCTGATTCTGAAAGTAAAACAAATCCATTGATGTATTTATTATATGTGACTTATTTTAGATTACTAAATTGGTAGACCACATTTGTCATAACTATAAACCTGACTTTCTTTTTCATGAGTTATATTTCAGGTCTCAGTTGAATGGTAGAAATGCAGCCAGGTCTTGTGTATACGGTCAAAGTTTTTTGAGTCTATATGTGTATCAGTCCCTTGGTTTCTGGAAAATACTATTCATTTAGAATTGTTCACCATCTCTTGTTTTTATAATCTATATGCGTTATCTTGTACATAGATCATTCAGCTTTCATGGGAGAGGTTTGATAAAGACATACTGTTTAGGGCAGAGTATGCCGTGCTCCAAGCTCTCTCACTTCTCTACATGTTTTCCAGTTGCAAGAAGAAACTTCTCTGTTGAGAGTTGAGTGATGCCAAATTAGTGGGTTCAGGCCACATAAGATCAGCTATACCACTCTGTGAATATATCCAAAAGATTTTCTATTCTATTACAAAGATATTTGCTCATCTTTCCAGATCCTTTGCACCTTTCTACTCATACACCTTCATGTTGTTTCTCAAACAGTACCAGCAACCGAAACCACAAAAAAATAACCCCACAAAATGAGGAGTAAAACACAAAAGCACATACAACTTGAGGCAAGCTTTACTGCCATGCTTAACCTTCCTTGCAAAGTACAAAGAAGGAAAAGTTTTATTTCATCTTCATAGTAACTACTGCATAACTCAGAGGCAATGAATAAACACTTCAATGTTTGATTAAGCCCAGAAAGCACATATAGAAGTTAGTTTACATATTACATATAATGAGTTACCTCTGTTTTTGAAGCTATTTTGTAGTATATTTGGTTTTTAAATAGAGTTTGTATATATATCAAAATTATTCACAGTGATTACTGTGCTGTGTAGGGTTTGTCAGCTTGACACCAAACCAGATATATTGGTAAAGGGGAGTCTCACTTAAGAAATTTCCAACATAATATTGGTCTGTGACCATGTCTGTGGGACATTTTATTGGTTAAAGTTTTATGTGGGAGATCCAATTCACCTTGGAAAATCCTATCCTGGGGAAGTTCATCCTCAGAGATGTAAGAAATGTATCTAATGACAAGCCAGTAAGCAGCTTTCCTCAATGATTTCTTGCTATGTCACTTATTATTATGTTGCTGCCTTAAATTCCCTCAAAGATGGAATGTGAGTGGGACATGTAAGTCAAATAAGTCCATCCATCCCCAACTTGCTTTTAGTCACTATATTTAAAACAACTACAAAGTAAGGATATTTATCATATTAAAATTATTCATATATGGTTTTCCATGGTTGAAACCACCTATATATTGAACGTTCCTAGTACTCAGAACTTTCGTACTCAAGATCAGCATGTATATAAAAAACAGTACAGGGAATGGAATGGAATACAACCATATCAATAACAACAAAACAGTGCACTACATTTAGAAAAATGTTAAATTTAATCAAGGTGAAAAGACTGAAAATAGAATTCATATATCATATATGACATTTATCAGAATATCTTAAGAAAATTGGTACTTAACATTTCCAAATGGAAACCCAAGAACTATAAACTCAGAAACGTACTTTTAGTACATAATATCTGAAAGGACTTCATTTGTTTGCACTATCAGTGTAACTTACCCATATATATTCTATGTTGGGCTACACTTATACAGAGATTCTAAATGTGATTGAAAACTGACAAGCCGGGTGGTGGTGGTGCATGCCTTTAATCACAGCACTTGGGAGGCAGAGGCAGGCGGATCTCTGTGAGTTTGAGGCCAGCCTGTTCTACAAGAGCTAGTTCCAGGACAAGAACCAAAAAAGCTACGGAGAAACCCTGACTCGAAAATCTCCCCCCCCAAAAAAAAAAAAACTGACTACTACTTATATTTGTTCTGTATTAAAACCTGTCATTTTGGTCAAGTTCTTTGCATTTATGCATTTCTAAAATTTTATTTATATAGAGTTAAGTACTCATCCTTTATGACTCTTGGAGCATTTCTAAACTCTGAAGTTTTGTGTTTAAATACATACTTATGTTTTGTTGAAGGAGCTGCGGGCCATGTTCCTGCTGCCCGGCTCCTGGCTGCCAGCTAGCTTATGCCCCGAAATAATTACACAGAAACCGTATTTTTTTAAACACTGCCTGGCCCATTAGTTCCATCCTCTTATTGGCTAGCTCTTACATATTGATCTAACCCATTTCTAATAATCTGTGTAGCCCACAAGGTGGCTTACCAGGGAAGATCTTAACCTGTGGCTGTGTCGGGTGGGAGAAGCATGGCAACTCCTGACTCGGCTTCTTTCTCCCAGCATTCTGTTCTGTTTACTCCACCCACCTAAGGGTTGGCCTATCAAATGGGCCTAGGCAGTTTTTTTTATTAATTAACCAATGAAAGCAACAGATAGATATAGACATTCCCACATCAATGTTTCCCTGCATAGTTCTGTTTGCTAGTTGTAATAGGAGCTCCAAGCAGATTTGAAATATGAAAAGTTCCTTTATTGATAAATCATCACAATGTTCTTTAAGAAAATGTTATTATATAATTCCAGCTTGATTGTTCTATTCACCTTTTCCAATATTGTTAATTCAGTCAATCACATTGAATTAGGTTAATCCTTGTTTTCTTGATGAGCTAATTCCCCACTTCTCTTCATTTTTAAGTCCTATTTTGGAATAATACATTAAAGCTTTCTATTAGCTTCAATTGGTCATCCCCATGTCACCAATGCTTATCCTACTTGAAAGCTTGTAGTCCAGATTCCATCAATCACACTGTCATGACCTTAATGCAACCCATGTGCATTTTTTGGAGTGCTACTGTATTCTTACATAGAGTTTCTAGCTTTCTAGTATTTCTTGTTTTATCATATACAGGGAGACTGCATTGTGTATTTTCTGTAAATTATCCATGACATGAAATAATATCAAGATGTGAATCTAAAAATTATAGTTATACATATTTTATGTTGTTTCCTCTTCTTTTCTTGCTCATATATGTGGAAAAACATATGTATGGAAAATCATTTAATACCCAAAGACTTATGCATGTATACTTTGAGATGAGGGAGAAGTTGAAATGGTACATATCTCAATAAATGCCAATGAAATTTTATATAATATACTTGAATGTCTAGGTCCATAAATATTTGTTACAAGTGTTAACTCTCAAGTAACTATTACTTCTTGTGGCACAAGATTTGTATGTATTCATGAGTCCCTTATTACAGTGTGATGTTTACATACACAAAGCATGATCATATCTAACTAATAGACATTTCTGTTCATCCATGAAACCATAGTGATAATATCAGATCCAGAATTATATGACAACAGATATGTCAATGATATGGAGATATTATGCCTTACTTTGTCTTTGTTATTATTTTTTTTCTTGTTGTGAGAGAACCTAAGTGATCTAAGTTAATCCGGTATACAGAACAATTTTAAAATAGCCACTTTTTTGAGCAATCATTTATGAAGGACTAACATTTAAAGAACCTTGCTGTATAATTTTTCTTTTTTGTGAGATTACAGCTTCTATACTGGCAGCAAATATATTTAGATGGAGCCTAAAATGTTCTCTGCACAATTTTTAATTTGAACAGTTAGTATTCATTTTATTTATGATGAAATGCCAAATAAAATGTTGAAGAGTGTTAATAATTGCCAATAAATGACTGAAATAAAAATTCTCTTGGAAGGACAGAAGGAGGACCTCGTGCCAGGGAATAAATTTGAGTAGAGGATTTATGGTATGTTTCTCAGCAAATAATGTAAACACATTTAATTTTTACTTTTAGGATGACAAAAGCAGATGAGAGACTATTAATATTTCATCAGTAGTTATTCTGTATCTAATTTCCCTAAATATTGAATGTAAGAAGGAAAGGTAATATATTAGTTATTCCTAGCATTATTGATAATTTCTTATAGACTACACCCCATTGAATCAGTGAGTTTATGTTAAAAAATTATTGCAAAGCTCGTTTTCTACTATAACATAACAGATAAAGTTATATGATATACAAGACAATCATCAGAGAAAAATATGATATGTATAGTTCTTTTGGTTACAGAATTATTCTCTCATTTTTTAAAATAACATTTGAAATTAGTATAAATAAATTGAAGGGTTTTTATTTCATTTTTGTACAGAAGAGTGACATTTTTTAAAAATTCGATATCACTTTAACTACACATACTGATGATTGCCTTCTGAATATCACAAGGCATTTCTAAGACTGAAGTAGTCCGGTGAGCAATGGTAAATACACATTTCCCAACACTAACTTAGAAACCAGCTAGCAACTAATTGTGCATGTCAAGATGCTGAACCCAGGGGAGGAATAACAACTTACAAGACCAAACTTCTACAAGAACTAAAGAGTACAAAACAAGACTGCTTTTTATGAAGGCTATAAGCTATATTCAAACAATATATCCATTTATATTAAATGTTATGCTGCATTATAACTTGAAATTAATGAAGCCCTAAGCAATAGTGGAGAGTGTACCTGAACTGAGCTTGACCTGTAGTCAGATTGATGACTATTTTAAATGTCACCATAGAAGCTTCATCCAGCAAATGATGGAAGCAGAGGCAGAGACCAGCATCAGAAACTGGACTGAGCTCCCAAAGTACAGTTGAAATGTCAGAAGACTGAGAATATGAACAAAGAGGTCAAGGCCATGATGGGATACCCACTGGAAAAGGTTACCTGAGCTAACAGGAGCTCACCAACTCAAGCAGGACAGAGAAGTAACCAAAAATGACAAAACTAGGTCATTGGAATATGGTTGACAGTTGTATGTCTGGGGCAGACAGTGGAGCCCCTGGCATTGGGACCAGGATTTATTCATACTGCTTGTACTGACTTTTTGGAACCCAGTCTCTTTGGAGGGATACCTTACTCAGCCTAGGTATAGTAGGGAAGGTCCTTGCTCTAAGCAATGTGCCTTAACCTCTCTGAGGAGTGGATGGCAGGTGTAGTGGGGAGAATATGCAGGAAATGGGAGGAGAGGAGGGAGTGGCAACTGGGATTGGTATGTAAAATTAAAAAGATAGTTTTAAATAAAAAGGAAATAAAAGTAGACTTAAAAACACACAGTTGTTTTTACTTTGCTTTGTAGAAGAGGAAAGGTGTGGTGAAATTTGAAGAGTTGAGAGAAGGGAGGCCTGTAATCTGGATGTATTGTTTAAGGTAAGAATAAATTCAAAAAAAGTTGTTAATAAAACATAAAATCCACCTTCAAATATAATCCCTTTCATTTAACGTAAATAAAATACAAAATTCTTGCATCCGCACAAATACCACTCAAAGACCTCAGCCAGGCTTATAGTTTGAACATTTAAAAGAACAGTCTGAGGTGTTATGCTGTTAGGAAGCTAGAGTACCAGTCTTGCACATCACAACAATGCTTCTATAGACTAGAGACTACTGGAAGTTGAAGAGATTTCCTCATCTTAGCACACCAACACCATCAAAGGGCCATTTACACCTGCAAGTTCTATATGGAGCCTCCAGGGATGCAGCAATCCCAGTGGATGTGCACCCCAGCTGAAGACCCCTGAGCCAAGAGAAATGAAACTTTAAAGAAGCTCTGTACACAAACCTGTATTTTTACCTGTAAAGTGACATCACCTTTATTGTACTAAAGAATAAATAACATTTCATGTTGTTTAGGAAGGTTTTTACCTTGCACAAACCTGTTTACTATATCTTGAGAAGACAGGTTGGGAAAAAAGGAAATGGTTTTTCAGCCATGAGGCTTCCAACAAGGCAATGGGGTCTTGTGAACTCTAACTCTACAATATTATTTACTTGCATACAGTAACTAAATTTTGCATCCCTCTATTTACTCTTGTGTACTATCAGGCCACTTGTTTGTCCCAGCTGCCTGGCTAGATTAGCCCTGGAAAAACCACACAGAAATCGTATTCATTAAAACACTGCTTGGCCCATTAGCTCTAACTTCTTATTGGCTAACTCTTATATTAGTTTAACCCATTTCTATTAATTTGTATATCGCCACCTGGCAGTGGCTTACCAGCAAAATTCTAATGGGCATCCAACTCAGGCAGAGGATCCTTGGCATCATCTCTCTAACTCCACCCTTCTTTCTCCCAGCATTCAGTTTCATCTTCCCTGCCTACTTAAATTCTGCCCTATCAACAGGCAAAGGCAGTTTCTTTATTCATCAATGAAAGCAACACATATACAGAAGGACCACCTAAACCATTCTTGATTATTTATTCAGTGAGTATTATATCTCCAATAAAGGACTATACTTTTCTTCCATAATTGTTCCAACTGAACAGAATTGTTCATTCAACTTAAAATTAATCAATAATTTAACACTAGAATTGTATGACTGGGGTAGGCTGTGGGGCCATTGGCAGTGGGATCAGGATTTATCCTTAGTGCTTACGTTGGCTTTTTGGAGCCCATTCTTTTTGGAGGCATACCTTCCTCAGCTTAGATATAGTGGGGAGGATGTTGATCCTGCCTCAACGTGATGTGCCAGACTTTGTTGATTCCCCATTTGACGATTTACCCTCTTTGAGGAGAGAATGGGAGATGGAATGGGTGGAAGAAGGAGAGATCCAGAAGAGGGAAGGCAGAGATAACTAGGACTGGTATATAAAACGAGAAAAGATATCTTTAAAAAATAAAAAAAAAAGACAAAAGAGATAATGCTACTATTTTTTGTTTTTATTCAACTCTGAAAAAAAAGAGTAACGTTTATTTCTACTATTTCAATATTTTTCATAGTGGAGCCAAATGAATTATCACACTCATCAGTTACTTCCCTTTGATTACTACAACTAAAACTGAAAGAACTTTTTTTTTTTGTGGAGACAGCATGACACTTGCTATTTTAATTCTGTAGCACTTCCAAAGTTTTGCTTTTTTAACATCTGCCAGAGTAGTTGTTCTCCTAAGTCAGAATGTTAATAAAAAAATTGAAAATTCACAGTCCCAATATTCTATACCCCATGATGCCTTTAAGGATTCCTGCTCAAAGGTGGAAGCCACATAATAATCGAAATTTATATATTTGGCATTTGATGTGTATGTTGCAGATGGCTTTTGATTTGATATGCAAATAATAGTAATTACCAAATAGTTACATCAGTTATCCTAATTTTTTCATTGTGATTCTATGAAGGAATGTGTGTGTGTGTGTGTGTGTGTGTGTGTGTGTGTTGAGAGAAAGAGAGAGCAAAAGAAAGGTTTAATAGACAGAGCTGGAGGAAGAATATCTTGATTTTTTTATTCTGTATTTTTAACCAAATTACTATGCACACTGAGATATAATTCAGTAATTCAGTTTCCAAATTCTAATGTCTACTACTAAGTCAGAGTTCAAGGTAAAGAATATTTCCTTAACATGCTCCTAATGGAAGTAAGTAAGACAAGAGGAAGAAACAAAAGGGATACAAATTGTAGATGCAGATGTTTCTCCTTTCTGCCTGTTCCACTGGCTTCATTTTTCTCTGCCCATCAGGTCCCCTCAGCTGCTTATGAAATAACCACTCTGAGGTTTAGTATCATTTATAGTGGTTCGGCCAATTTCTTAAGCTTTTTACTTGCTAGCTCTCTATTGTAAGTTAACTCATTTCTATTAATCTATGCATAATTATGTGCTTGTAGTTTACAGGTGGTGCCCTGGCATCTCACTTCCCCTGCAGCTACATGGTGTCTCCTCTGCTGTCTCTCCCTCTTTTGTTTATATGTCTCGCCTGGTACATTCTGCTTGGCCACTGGCTGAAACAGCTTTATTCACCAACCAATAAGAGAAACACTATATTCATAGCAGCATTGTTTGTCATAGCCAGAAAATGAAAACAATCTAAATGCCCCTCAACTGAAGAATGGATAAGGAAAATGTGGTACATTTACACAACGGAGTACCTCACAACAGAAAAAAAAATGGCATCTTGAATTTTGCAAAAAAATGGATGGAGATAGAAAATATTATTTTGAGTGAGGTAACCCAGACACAGAAAGACAATTATCACATGTACTCACTTAAAGGTGCTTTTAAAACATAAAGCAAAGAAAACTAGCCTACAAACCACAATCCCAGAGAACTTAAACAACAATGAGGACACTAAGAGAGACTTACATAGATCTAATCTGCATAAGAAGTAGAAAAAGACAAAATCTCCAGAGTAAATTGGGAGCATGGGGATCCTGGGGGAGGGTTAAAGGGGGAGGAAGAGGCAGGCAGGGGAGCAGAGAAAAATGTAGAGCTCCATAAAAATCAATAAAAGGAAAGAAAAAAGAAAGAAAGGAAGGAAGGAAGGAAGGAAGGAAGGAAGGAAGGAAGGAAGGAAGGAAGGAAGAAGGAAGGAAGGAAGGAAGGAAGGAAGGAAGGAAGGAAGGAAGAAGGAAGGAAGGAAAAAAGAAAGAAAGAAAGAAAGAAAGAAAGAAAGAAAGAAAGAAAGAAAGAAAGAAAGGAAGGAAGGAAGGAAGAAAGAGAAAGAAAGAAAGAGTCACAACATACAGGACATCCTACATCAACAAATAGGAAAAGACATGGAAATAAGTAAAACAAGAGGAAGAAATAAAAGGGATGCAAATAAGGAAAGAAGACAAAGTATAAATAAGGGACCCTAATGATACCACATAGAAAATTTACAAGGTAAAATCAGTAGAATTCCTATATGCCAAAGACACACATAATGAAAAAGTAATCAGGGAAACAATCTCATTC
Source organism: Alexandromys fortis (assembly GCF_014885135.2). NCBI lineage: Eukaryota > Metazoa > Chordata > Mammalia > Rodentia > Cricetidae > Alexandromys > Alexandromys fortis. The sequence goes on along the minus strand of NW_026068030.1, from coordinate 2,288,689 downwards.
AAAACAGCCAAGGAAACAATAGCAACAACAAACAACAATAATAATAATTTAAAAACACTTGAGAAAAAACAGCAAGAAAATGAAAGATCTACAATGAAATGTTTAAGAAACTAAAGAAAGAAAGTGAGGAAGGAGGAAAGATATCTCTTGCTAATGGTTTGGAAGAAATAATAATATTAAAAACAACTTGGTACTGGCACAAAGCAAACATCTACACCAATGGTAAGATTTGAGAAGCTAGATGGAACTCCACATAATGACAGGTACATTAGTTTAACAAAGGTACCAACAATACAGATTGGAGTAAAGATAACCATTGATATATAAATGCATATTTATATATGTCCATGTATTCTGTAAATTTCCAGTATATAAATATATTTTTTACTTTTATTATATTAACTACTATAAATGCATATTTTTCTTTTATTTAACAATACAATATAATTAAATAATTACATCATTTTCCTCATCCATTTTTTCTCTTTAAGCTCTCCCTTGCACTTTGTCAAATAATGCCCTCTTTATTTCTCTAGATGATGATATATGCATATGTGTATATGTATGTACATATATCTTAAAAATGAGCAATATGCATAAAAATGAACATTTCACAAATGCCCATTTACAACAAATAGTGTAACTTCAATTTAAGGCACAGAAGAATATTATTTTTATAACATCTTGCAATAAATAAGAACAAGTTAATAACAATAAATTTTGTAAGAATATGATTTCAGGAATTTCCACTCAGTTCAATGCTGTTTATTGACTTGTCCACTGTTGACTTCATTATGTTGAGTTATTATCCTCCTCTTACTACCTGAAGGTCTTTATCCTGAAAATGCACTTTATTTTGAAAAAGTTTTTTTTAATTAGTTTGTTTTGTTTTCTCTTGATTTTACATTTATTGAGATGGTAATGAGGATCTGTCACTTAATTTTGTTTACTTAGTGTATGTATGGCATTATCAATTTGTATATGTTTAACAATTCTTAAACTCAAAGAATGTTTTTAACTTGGTCCCGAAATACTTCTTAATATGCTGTTGAATGTGGTCTGTGATTTTTTTTTTTTTTTTTTTTTTGAACACTCTTTTTCCTCTTTGTCACCTTAGACATTGATTCTGGGGAAATTGCACATTCAAATGTAAAAGGCTGGAACTTTATCTTTATTTGTCATCTGTACACACACATCATTCCTTCATTCAAAGGGCTGGAGTTATAGTTCAAAAGTAAATAGATGCTCTTTCAGAAAGCCTGACTTTCCCACAGCCAATGTGGCAGCTCGAAACTACCTGTAACTGCAGGTCTGGGCATCAAATGCTCTCTTCAGGACTCCATAGGTACCAAGTCTACCTGTGATATACTAGACTCACAATGATAGACAATCTTCACAGAGAATAAAACTAAATAATTTTTAAAGTATCACCAAAAAACAAATTAACAGCTTTTGTATAAGGCTTACAAATTAGAATCTAGTAAAAACAAAACATAACAAAACAGAAAACACAAAAGATTGAGACAGAAGCAATAACTTTAGGGGAATTACTCTAATACCTCTAGAAATTAGCAAATAAAAGTCACACTTCTTTGTATTATAAATATGTATTTTTTAGCTCAATGAAAACTTTGATACCAACAAAAAAAAAATCCAAAGCGTAGACAAACTGAATAGTGGGAGAAATGCATTGCCAGATATTTGTTATACAGACAGTGATTGTGTATTTGAAGAGCCCAGAAAGCAAACAGAATTACCAATAAGCTAAATCACAAATGAGCAATTGAAATGAGCACTTATCTAGTAAATAGTGGCCAATAAATGTATGGCAATGTGATCAGCACCTTTAGCCCTCAGGGAAATTCAAATTAAAATGACATTAAGTTTTCTTGTTACCTCATTCAAAATGCCTAAAGTCAAGAAAACAACAGTAAATTCTGGGGAAAAATTCCAGATAAAGGACCATCTACACATGAATAATGATAATGTAATAATAATGGTAAATTTATCCATTTACCATGGACATTTGTGAGGAAGTTTTTTTTTTTTTTTTCAAAATTAAACCCAAGACTCCCTTCTGAGGCAGCTACAGCACTCTTGGATATATACCCAGAAGAGTCTAACCTAGCCAGTGCATAGTGTGTCCCTTACTTTCTATTGCTGTGATGAAGCACCACAAGGAAAGCAACTTACAGAAGGAAGGGTGTATTTGGGCATATGGCTCCAGATTTTATAAGAATCCATCATGGCAAGGAGAAGCAACGAAGGGACAAGTATTGCAGGTGGAGTAGCCAGCTGAGAGTTCACATCTTTAACAACAAGCACAAGGAGAAGAGATTAAACTGTAAATTATACAAATCTTTAAACTTCCAACTCCCACCCCCAGGGGCCATCTTCCGTACAAAGGCCACACTTCCTAAATCTCGCCAAATAGCATCCCCCAACTGGGGACCAAGAATTAAAATGCAGAATGCTATGGTGGTTATCTCATTCCAATCACCACACAGATCTATCTGCTCACTCACGTTAATCACTACACTGTTCACAAATGGCTAATTACAGAATCAGTCTCCATGCCTGAGCTGAATAGAAAGAAGACGTAGTGTGTTATGGTAGTTTGAATGGATAATATGGGTTCATGTGTTTGATTATGTAATTTACAGCTGGTGGTATGATTGTCTTTGATACAGAGCTTTCGCCTTCAGATTCTAAAAGAATGAGTGCTCATTGATGGACATATTCTCTCTCATATAAAGGTTTCTTAGAATTTTATCAATTTTTTTGTACATTGTGAATGTGTCATTCTAAATGGTATAATAAAAAGCTGTCTAGCCAATATCTAGGCAGAATTTCTAGACACGGAGGACACTGGAAAAAAGAAGGTAGGGATGCCGGGAGAAGTAGAGGAAGTAGGATGGGCAATAAATAGGAAAGATAAGTGTGTCACCTAAAAGAACATAGGTTAAAATATATAAGCTCATTTAAGTTATGAGTTGATTAGAAACAAGTCTAAACTATCAGCCGAATTTCATAATTAAGTCTTCCTGTCATTGAGGAGCCAATGGTCCTGAAGAAAACTTCCACTATGCTTTCCTTCTCTAATTCACAGACATGGGATTCGATAACCATGGATTCCAACCAGATGGTAATCTCTTCTCCCTGGAAACTCTAAACAGCAGCCTGGTACAAGAGATGAGCAGTCCATACCAGAGGAATACCACCATTTGTGATGCTTGCTCCAAGTCTTCTGGCATTTGCTATGAAACAAACCATATCCTCTCTGAGATTTTTAATCCCTCATTTATATTTACAGAAACATATTATGAATAGGTAGCTGTAAAGCAAAGCAGCCACAGCAGCAGAGAGCTGAGTAGAGCTCACACTGCATGCTGGTAAATCACCCTCTTCTTACTTGCCTCTTGCTGAAGTACTCAGTCTGAGGCATCAACAACTCTCACAGGAGAACTGAAGGCCTGCTGTTCCCATAACTTCTGTAGTTCATCATTTTGCTTCAGTTGGGGTTATTAATCTATTTCCATTGATTGACAGTTGCACAGCAGTCATTTGATTTATAATTTGCACCCCAGTTATTGAATTTATAATTTGGACAGAGCTCTAAATGCATTTTTGATTTATGTGTGTCCTCCATGCAGTTATAACAAATCATTGGTGCTTGAGCAACATTTACTGTAAGACATGTACATTTAGCAGCTGAATTTTTAAAGGGCAAAGGAATCTGAATTTCTTCATACAAAATAAAGAATCATTCATTCAAATAGCAGTAAAAGGAATACTGTGTACACATGAGCAAGTGACAATGACAGTGGTTAATAACCAGAGGAAGCCAGATCTCCTTTGTCATTATGCCTCTCCACAGGTGTACGACAAATCTGCAGTTTGCCAGAACGCAGGACCTTTTCATTTCCCCCTTAAGGGTTTATGGCCACAGAAGAGTTAGTGGCAAAATTCAGAGTGTAAGCAAACTTACTATAACTCCTTCTCTAGTCCATCCAAGGTTCTGCATTTAATTTAACTCTTTGAAACATGTAAAGAAAATAATATATTGCTCTGAGGTGGGGTTAACAGCATGGTTCAGTGATACTTAAAGCAATTTAGAATACAAAAGCAATAAACAAATCCTGCCTTGATATTTTTGTTTCTCAGTAAAGAATCTAAGGACCAGAGAAGACTGGATTTGTCCTAGATGCTATTTATCACAGACCCAACTTGTTCAAGCATTTGTTCCTCGTGGAATGCCAGCATGCATTTGTTTTTATATTTTTATTAATTGAGCTTTTAATAGGATCTACGTTTGCAGAAATGTATGAAATCAAATGTGATATTTTCGCTCATGGATAAATTGATGGTTATTAACTCACGGAAAGCAGTAGATATTCCACCTTGTCCTTTTAAGAAATCCTAAGCTTATTGTGAAGCCCACTTGAGTTCCTGACTTGTGTCTTGATATGGACTGTTCATTACAGCTGTCTGTACTCTGACTTCTTGACCATGCAGCAGCAGAACCTGCATTTCTTTACAGCTATGCCCCTGTTTCCACTGAACACCTGATCGCAACTACTTCTACCCCTAATATCCAGTATGTGGTAATTGCTATTTTACACATAACTTATATAAGGCTAACAATCCTCTGCTTTCATATAAGGACAAGGCCTTGCAGTGATTATTATTTGCCACATGGCTTAAAGTAAAAGTCTTCTAACACATCCATGATACCACAAATGATCTGACGCCAGAATTTCTTAGGTTTCAGTTGCATTTTTACCATTCATATGTACGATCCTTCAAAATCATTAAACTATTATTTTACTTATTTATTTATTTATTTTTATTGAAAAAATTTCCGCCTCCTCCCTGCCTCCCTTTTCCCTCCCCCTTCNCTTCCCCCACTCTTTTCCCCCTCCCTCTCCAGTCTGAAGAGCAGTCAGGGTTCCCTGCTCTGTGGGAAGTCCAAGGTCCTCCTCCCTCCATCCAGGTACAGGAAGGTGAGCATCCAAACAGGCTAGGCTTCCACAAAGCCAGTTCATGCAGTAGGATCAAAATCCAGTGCCATTGTCCTTGGCTTCTCATAAGCCCTCATTTTACTTTTATTTATTTTTTTGTATTTTTGGTTTTTATTTTTTATGGTTTTTATTGCATTTTTTAATTTTTAAATTCATTTTGCATACCAACCACAGTTCCCCTTTCTTTCCTCCCTCCATCTACTCCTCAGAGAGGATAAGTCCTCTTATGAGGATAATAACCTGTGGTTTTAATCCTTACACAATCTCCATGATGTTTTCTCTTTTTCAAAAGACACAAAACTTTGAAATGTACTTCTTTCTTGGAATCATACCCAAACTCTTACCTGTGTCATATTTTTTTTTCCCTTGCCCCTGCATACATTTAGATAGACTCTGAAACGGGAGTTAATGGAAGAAAGTAGAGTTAATACTTTTTAGCCAAACAAAAATAGCTGTCTCTTTAAGACTCACCTCTAATTGTAAAACAGTTTTCTTCTTGCTGTGGTATTAGGTGTCATATTAATCTTTCTTTCTGACCTCATTCTGGCAAATTGTCTTGGAGAGAGAAATAAATAATGTTCCTGTAAATTGATTTATATGAACTCTAGAGATATAACACTAGCAAAAAAAGATGCAGCGCTGGTCAGTGGATCAAAGGTGTCTGTACCTTATCATTTGTCTCAGACTGAGTTCTATGCAATTACCAAAAAGTCTACTTTCCTAATGCCATGCCTTCAATCAAATATCCTGAACTTTGGCTTGTAGTGATTGAGTCTCAGATATAATGCAATGACTTTTTCCACTGGCCAGGAAATGACCTAGTCTAGGAATCTGACCTTACACTGGAGGGTCAGGTTAGAGAAACAAGATGAGCATTTGGGGCAAGGAGGCCATGGCTTTGGATTTTCTACTTCTTCCATAAATTAAGCAAAAGTACTGTATTTCAGAACACAACAATCCTTTGTCCTTTCCCCTAACTCTGAGGTGAATAACTTCACAGACATGATTTGGTTGCAGTCTTAAACTCACCTTTGCTTGCTATCAGAGCCAAGCTTTATGCAGCATGTCAAATACCCACAGGATTTTTACTGTGTTCATTACCTATTAGTTAGCTAATTTTCTTCTGTGTAGAAAATGGTACAATTTATTTTAATAGTATATAACAACTTTTCTTACAAGTTCTCTCTATCTTATGTACTAAGTGTTCATATTGTCATAGAAATCAAGTGTTGACAACACCATAATAAAAGTGAAAGCATTTGTCCACTATCTTCTTAGATCATTGGGTCATGAGAGTGAAGCTTTACTAAGTGGGATTAGTACCTTTGTGAGAAGAGGCAGGAGAAAGATTGTCATTCTTTGCCAGCTGAAGATTCAGACAAAAGCCAATTGTTGGCAAAATAGGAGAAAGTCCTTTCTGAAGAATGAAATCTTGGACTTTCCAATCTCCAAAACTATTAGGATGTGTCTTCCTGTTATCTCTTCTGTTGTGTTTCATTATCAACCTGCCATTTGATCAGTATTGAAAAACAAAAAAAATAGAGCACATTTTATTAACTGAAATCCACTACTATATCACTTAGTGTGGAGACATCATTTAAGAGTAGTTTAGTAGCAAGGCAATTGGGAATAGAATTATCTATAATCCTATTATAAGTGGTTCTCAACATTCCTAATGCTACAACTCCTTAATAAAGTTTCTCATATTAGATTGACCCTCCATCATAAAAAGCTGTTTTTTCATTTATACTTTATAACTGTAATTTTGATGCTGTTATGAATCATGATGTGAATATTTTTGAAGATAGAGGTTTGCCAAAGGAATCACCACAAGTTTAGAACCATTGAAGTAAAAACAATCCAAGAGATAATAAAATAATGAGACTAAAGAAGACTATCATCTCCAGGAGAGGTTGTATGGTCAAAGTGACAGAGCTTATCAATAAGCAATGTTCATTCTAACAATATCTAGGTGTTCCCCAGATAATTAAATAGGAAAAAAAATCCAAGGTTAATCATAAATGAAACTGAAATCAAGGGAACATCAAAGTGCAGATAGTATGTAATTTATTCTCTGCTATATAACGAAAAAACTTATGAGAATGGATGGAAAATAAAACAACAGGCAGGGAATCTTTCTTTCAAACACTGTGTCAGACTTAAAGCAACTCCTCAAAGAAGTTAAGAAGAAGAAAATCTACCTGGCAGATGCCTCTCGAGAAGGCATCTCATTCAATGATTCCCTTGCACATTTGTCATTATTAAATGCAAATATATGAGGTCAAATCACATTGAAAATAAGTGGTCAATATATCTTCATGTAATTATGAACAAGATCTGTACAATGAAGTATGTTTTCTTTTCTTTGCATTTGAAATGGAAATTCTGCTTCACATGTATCATTCTTTCCAGCAACCTCACAAGGTGATTCCTTGTGCTGAGAATATTTCTGTCCATTACTAAAGCACTCAAAGAGCATTTGCTCCATACCACAGAAAATTATAAATTCATAGTTTGTATCCTGTCCTCAAAGTATGGAAAAGGATTAAGCAATAATAACATATTCATAAAAATACCATATACAAAAACTAAGCTGAGATGTAGGAGATTATGTGATTAACATCTACAGGATGAGGCTATTTAAAAGATGTTTTTGATCAAATAAATTAGACATTGTCTAGTATTATACAATTGCTTAAAATTTATAATTTCAAACTTTCCCTAAAACAAATGCCTCTGTATTGAAATAAATAGATCATTAGAGTCAGGGATATGTGTTGCTATGTCACCATGATAGCACTGTGACTGTATTTCTTCTCTGCTCATGAGAGGGAATAAAAATAATCTGTGAATGAATTTTTAGTTTTCTACAATGAATGTGTATTCAGAAAATGTGTGAAATTCTTTATTGAACTAAGGTTAAACTATACCTTCCAAAACTCATAAAATCTTGACAAAGGCTAGAAGTGGTCACATAAATAAATAAAACCTTGAAGATAATTTGATCAAAAAAACTATGTAAAAAATATCTAGTAGACCATAGTAGATAGATAGATAGATGATAGATAGATAGAGATAGATAGATAGATAGATAGATAGATAGGATAGGATAGTTCTATAATACTTATAGAAAGCAGAGAAACTGAAAAAAAGCTTTCAAATGGGATATGTGAGCGATGCGATGAAGACTGTGGAAGGCATAAAGCCCGCCATGGATATAAAATGTCCTTGCCCTAGTTTTCAAACCAGTGAATAAAAAATGCCTGCATTTGTACTAGGTACACTTACAAGTCTCTTGCCATGTAATGAATACCAACTTTCTCCTCATATAGACTACCTAGTCTGTTAGGCTCATCATTAGATTCTTCACATTTTAAAATCCGCAGAATGTATTCTAACCATTTTATTGTAATGATATAAATGATGATGGGTCTTATATAATTTCTTTATGGCATGGTTTTGTTTGGCTGTATGAGGGCAGAGATTGTAATTTGGGTGTTTTCATATAGTTCTGGTTATGTAAAACTTGCTCATTGATTGCATTGATTGATTTGAAAGATGCAAAATAATACCATCAAACCTTCAGAATGAATGTCTTGCCTTAATAAGTAGCAGAAAATGTATGTGTCTCCAGGTTTAAAACCTGGGGACTTGGTTTTCCAATGTCTTTTTCTGTAGTGGCTTCCTTGATACAAAGAGTTTACAAAGAATAGACTTACTAACAAAGTGATAGGAAGTGTATGGACTTATCAAATAGCTTTGCTTTCTGTTTTGCTACTTTAATAAAGCCTTTAAGTCAAGAATAACCTTTTTATTGAACCCAACACTGTAATGAAAGATGTTTTCATATTCATTATAGTGTATTATTTAATTCTTATTCCTAAGGTAGAAGAAATGTATGCTAATTGTAGAATCAATTTTACATGTTGAAGAATGTCCATTTTGGTGGTGGCCAGATGTTCCTGCACATTGTTTAAGTTCTCAATCATCTATGAGCAGACAAACAGTGGAGTTCCAGAAGTCTACTAACATAGATTGTTGTTTGTTTTGTTTTCTTTTGAGCCATGGTCTCACCTAGTCTATGTTTCCCTTAAAGATGCTATGTAGTTGAGGAAGACATTGAACTTCTGACCTGCCTCTTCCCACTTCTTCCGCACTAAGGTTATAGGCTTAGGCCATCATTTTAGGTTAGTTTTTATATGGTTCTGGGAATCCCACTCTTGTTTCATTCATGTTAGGCAAAGCATTATAGGAATTGAACCATATTTTCAGCTCTTTTCATGGGCATTTTAAAATTCTATTTTCTTACAGAGAACAATGTTGAACCTTCCCTAAAATAATTTGTCTCTTTATGTGTGAATTTACTAACTGCAAATACATATATTTACTTAAAAGCACCATGCATCTCTTACAGTAGGCAGATACTCAGTATTCTATCCTTTACACAGCACCTAACCAACTGCACCTTGTCTAGTTCTCCTTTGAAAGAAAACCTTTGCAATAAGGAAATTGTTGAGATAGATTTTCCTGAATTATTGTTTCTTGGAAAGAATTTGCAGATCCAAAAACAAACAATAAAATAAAATAAAACAAGACAGACAAACTAAAGAAATTATGTCACAACACCTAACCCAAAAGTGGTGAAAGGAAAATGGAGAAAGGAAGATGTCAGGACCTTGATATGGATTAGATGGAGAAACCAGAGAATGGGGAGAACAATCAGAATGAATTATGTGCATCTGTGAAATTATCAAAACCCCTTATTCAATAAAAAGCTCAACAGGGTCATACTCATAACTATACTTAGAAAACAAAACTGATTTTTTTTGTTGTTTATTTTCCTGGAATATTTCATCTCCTGGAAGTTAAAAGCAGCCATTGAGTATCACAGCATTTAAGTTCTTAAAGCTGAGAAGGGTTCAGGTCCATGCATGTACATCTTTCTTTTTGCAGCCATATCCTTTAATAATTCCTCTCCATGTTTTGAAATCAGTTCCCTCTCACAGAAGCGTGTATGTGGCTCAATGGCAATTCACTCTGTGAAAGTAATATTTTTAATATATATTTCTCATATGATCTTTGGATAAGCAACAAAAATAGTTATTGGAGAGTGAGAAGAATATTAACTTTTCAAGAGCTTATGCAATGGAGGGACAAAGACTTCTTGCCACAGCATGAAATCAAAATCCTGTGGTCTCCAAAAAGGAGTCCACTCTAAACAGCAACAAAAAAGCAGTATATGTACTAAACTAGAATATATTTTATTATGTATTCCCTTAAGCTCAGAATGCAATTGTACCCCACCATAAAGCAAATAAAGACACACTTTCTACAACAAGCAAACTATATTAAACCTCTTAATCAGTAAGGGGACTGGAAGTCAGAGACTAGGTAGAAGAGTGACTTCATAGTAGTTTCTCAAGGAAAATTCTTTCCCGAGACTTCTTATTACTAATATATTACTGATTGTCATAATAAATCTCTCTACATCTTTGAAGGAAATGAATGTATATGTGTAAATGTACATATATATATATATATATATTTAATCAACAGGTTCTTAGTAATAAAAATACAAATTTTTCACATCCACTTTACATGGTAAATCTTCAAAGGGAGGTAAAACATGAAGTTTTCTATGAATGATTTAGGGCTGATGTTAAATATTTACATAGAAAAAATAGACATGATGAATAGGTATGGTGAATAAGTCTATAATTAAAGGATTTGGAAAGAATATTAAGATAATATTACAGGTTAGAGGGTAGATTGGGGTCTGCGTAACAAATCATAACTAAATGTTAACCAATTAACAAACCAAACAATCAACCAACCAACCAACCAACCAACCAATCAACCAACCAACCAGCCAATTAACTAACCAACCAATCAAACAAACAAACGAACAAGCAATCAACCAACCAACCAACTAATGAATAAAAGTTTAAGGTAATCTGGATTTCTTGTCTATACAAGATTAAACAAATAAAATACAAACAAACAAAAAAACACTAGCAAAACAAATACAAAGAAAAAAATTAAGACATTATGTCCCAGTATTTAATTACTGTATTTTCCATTCACACAAGGGAAGAAATCAAAGCAGATGCTGTTGATCATACTGAAAATAGGAACTCAATATGTGCACAAAATAACTTAAGAATTATAAAAGGCACAAATCAGAGAAAGGCATGTTTCAGGAAAGTGGTATGTATCCTTCAGTCAAAAACAAGAAAGTGTTATGCACTGTGGATGATCCTGAGTAAATTTCTTTTTATGTCTGAATCTGTGTAAAACCTATTATCCCATCCCATGTACACAGCTTCCATGAAAATACAGTTCAATGGTAAATAATTAAATGAACAATAATAATAATAATAATAATAAATAGTAAAATTGGCAATATCTCTTTTCAAAGTTACACTTTTACTTCTATTGAAAATACTCTTTTCTCATACAATATATCCTAATTGTACTTTCCCTTTCCTCGATTCCTCCCAGTTCCGTTCCACATCACCTCCTACCCAGATCCATTCCCTTCTAAGAGTTAACAACAAATATATCAAAGACGCAAGTAGACCCCCCACTCATAATAACCATAAAAATACTAAGCTGAAAGCTATTATATATATGTATATATATATACATATACATACATACATACATACATACATACATACATACATACATACATACACATAGGACCTGGTAAGGAGTCATGTAGGCCCTGTACTTATTGCTTCAGTCTCTGAGTTGATATGAATCTTGCTCAGCTGATTCATACTGCCTGTTCTCCTGGTGGCTTTCATTTGATCTTGCTTCCACACTCTGTCTCCTCTTCTTCAGGGTCAAAGTTATATTTTTCTAAAGGAGGGCACAGTAGAGAGAATTGCACTAGGAATTGGAGGGAAAGAAAAGAAGATCAGATGATGTACATAGGGCTACATATCGAGGCAGAAGTTTCAAAACATGTGACTCCACTCACATCTTGATTGACTTGAGACTGCAAAGAGCACCATCAGGAGGCAAGGGCACTAGCGAGGACTGTTGGAAAAGAGCTGAAGAGGACAGCTGTAACATAAACGCAGGTGGTGCAAGTACCAGGGACATTTCATTCTCTGTAAAGAAGTAATCACAGATGAGTCACAAAACATGGAAGTTAAGCATATAGCAGCTGTATGCAGAGTTACTGGATAAAAGCAGAATATTTGTTGCATTTGAATTTTAAATTAAATATTTATTGTATAAGTAGGTTCTAGTCACTATTTGGGATTATTTTTTAATTTCAAAGATTGGTTAATGTTTATTTGAAAATTTGATTAACATGTATTCCTGATGTCTCTTTTTTTTTTACTTGATGATCCAGTAGTAATGACTTAGAAAAATGTCAAAACTCAAGTACTATTGGGAATAAAATTGTGAAACAGACTCTTTTAAGACAGTTAATGGAAGAATGTTCTGATAAATGAGCATAAGAGTGAACCTGAATGATCTACTATGCCTAACCAGCAGTGAACACAAATGAGACTTAATTAGCAATATCCATCTGTATTTCTATGACTTCTGCCTTCCATACCAATACTAAGTGTTGTCTGCCTTTGAAGAGCTACTCTATCCCAACAGCTCCCTCCCCCACACAAGCTCTTTCCTGGCTTGAAATTGCAGATCTTTTTCACTTACACCCTGGTGTTCTACCTTAGCCCCTGTTACTATCAGTCACATTCATTACAAGTGAAATCACCTCCCAGGTCCTTAGAGCTACATTGACTGCTGATGAGCATATACTGACCACTCAAAGAAAACTTCTAGATGAAAACACAGTACAGAGTCCCTTGCAAGCGTCCTTCCACCACATATCCAAACAGTGGTGTGCTTTGAAGATGTATGAAAAAAGTTCCCTTCACATTCAGATTCACGCATTGCCAAAGGGCGGCACCATTCATGCCCTTGGTGATTTGCCAAAGGTCACAGAGACATTCTGTCCTTCTTTATCCTTTAGCCATTTCTCCAAATGTGCCAAGTGCTATCTGTGCTGCAATCCTTTAGGAAAATGCGTGACATTTCCTTTAACATAGTACTACCCATGAATAAATATTTTCAAGTTTTGCTTGCAATTCTCCATGAACCCCATTAAATTATCCTCACTCAAATAATCCATCTGATTTAGAGACAGTTCATTTTAAAGATCTGAGCACTTATATAAATAAAAAAAAAACAAATTTCAGGAAATTTCTCATTGCCCTACTTTTGAATATTCAACACATAACTTTGATGTTCTTTCCCATACTGAATTTCTATGAGTTCCAGCTGAAGCAATAACCTCTCAAAGGTCACAGCTGCCTATAATTGGTGTCTGAAATTGGAAGGAGTCCTGGTCACCTCAGATATTATATACAGGCATTGTTCATTCCAGGTCATTTGTTCATTCACCAAATGTTGAATGAGGCCCCTTTATAACATATGGAATGCACTCCAAAAGAGTAAGGGCATATGTAACAATACTTGAATTTCTTTACAGTTTTCATCTCTTTCTGCTTAACTTGGCTCCAGTCACCTGAGCTCAACTCTTGGTCCATGGACACTATGCTGGGAAGAGTTGAGATGGCACAATAGCAGAGGGAAGATGAACTTGTCCTGCTTTGAAATGTCCACCCTCTGGAACTGAGACAGCTGAACAATAAAATTGAAAGATGTATTGAGGACTGTAGAACTGAAAACGGTAATTCTCATAGCATTTTTTCTCTCATTTCTCATCCCTTAAATATCATCTATAGCAGAGTAAAGATATGATAAAAAGCAAGGGATATTGAATTGTGGACCTGAGTGGGTAGCAAGAAAGAAAAATAAAACTTAAAGAATGTACATTGTTAAATACTGCTTTGTAAAAAAAAAAAAAATCATGTGATTTTGCTTGTTTCTCAGCCCAATAAGATGAAGCATCTAAGTTTTCAGAATATCAAGAGAGTCAGAAGAGTCCAGAAAGATATAGTTTCAAAGAAAATGGATTGAATCATATCCAGGAAAAACTAGGACTTATTCAATTAATACATAGCAACTTTTGTTTATAATAGAACACATGATACCATTCTGACTTTATTGGAAAATTTAAGATGAGTTGGCACAAGTATTTTACAAGTTATTTAGTTATTGACCTTGGTTCTTTAATCTTGATATAATTTTATTTCCAAGAGAAATGAAGTTGGAGGCAATAGTCAACATTAATAAAGTGAAAAACAAAGTTTGAAAACAGAAAATGTTAACATTTCATAAAAAATGAATGACTGAAGAGAGTTGAGCAAGGAGAAGAAAAAATGAACATAAGAGGTGTTGTGAAGGCAAACATTCTAATCTATATTTTTATCAAAATTCATAGAATTGAATTGATTGAACTTATAAACAACCAAGATTTAAATTGTTTGTATACAACAAAACCACTGATTAACTATATATGCTGAATGAGATTTAAATATATTCGTATTTTTCATTATTAAACACCTTAATTAAATTCCTGGTTTTTAAAAACTTTTTTGTCTATCTTTTAATTGAAAAAAGTTTTTTTCATGCAATACATTTTGATTATAAATTCCCCTCCCCCTACTCTTCCAAGTTTCTTACCATTACCCCTGCCACTCAGATTAACACTTTCTGTCTTTACTTATAAAACAAACAGGTGCTGGGTGGTGGCCATGCACACCTTTAATTTCAGCACTCGAGAGGCAGAGGGAGTCAGACCTCTCTGAGTTCAAGGCCAGCCTGGTCTACAGAACTAGTTCAAGAACAGTTAGGGCTGTTACACAGTGAACTCCTGTTTCAAGACAAACAAAAAAGAAGAAGAAAAGAAAGAAAACAAACAGGCATCTAAGGGACAATAACAATATAAAATTAAAAATAAGATAAATTAAAAACAAATAGAAATAGCACAAAATAACCAAACTGAAGCATGATAAATAAAGTCCCAGAGACAGTATTTGGGCTTTAACCTGAAGGTCTGAAAAACAAAACAGCCAGCCCTGACTTTGAAGTTGATTTTAGTCTGAAATGGCAATCCTGCTTCCAGGAATCTCAGAATGAGCCTGTGTCTGTCAGCTGTCTTCTTCCATTTTATATTCCTCTCTAGTGCTGGGATAAAAGGCGTGAGCCCCTGAGTTAAGAGACGTGCACTGTTTGGTTTCTATGACAAACAAGTGTGGCTACTGGGATTAAAGGTGTGTGTTATTACTGCCTAATCTGTAGTGCTGACCAAGGGGGGCTGATTTACTCTCTTATCTTCAGGAAAGCTTTATCAAAATACAAATGAAATATCACTACAACAAACAAGTAAAATAGCAAAAGAAAGAGCACAAGAAATGAATATATAGGCAGATACATTTACATGCATAGCAATTCCATAAAAACAAAACTGGAAACCATAATATACACACCAAGGACCAATAAGTTGTTTGGTTTGTATTTTTGTTGTTATTTTATTTCTTTGATTTAATCATGAGACAAAGAAGCACCAAAGATGTAGTCAGGTTTATGTGTGTTGCTTATGTACTGTTGGTCATGTGACCTCTTCTTAGGGGCAGTTTGTTTCCCCAGTGAAACTCCCTTGGAGAAAGTAATTTTTTAGTTTGTAAGTGGCTATCAACTAGACAAAGCTTCTGGGTTAGACAAACTTTGATTAACTTCATTATTTGTTATCTCCCAGATTTTTTTCTTTATGCTTTGAGTATTATTACAAATCAAGAGTCTTCCTCCCCCAGCAGATATTTATCCACTTACATAGTCAAACCACACATCTTTCTTTATAGTTGAATTGTTCCTCTTGATTTAATCTTCCACATGATAGAAAGAACATTAAATTTTAGTTTGGTGGATATAGCTATCAGTCAGTAAGACTTATCAAGCAATTTAGAAAAAGACAGGTATCACTGTCATATAAAACAATTCAACTAGTTGGATTTGAGGGGTTGATATATCTCTGAATAGCTCAATTTAAGATTTGTTTTCCTGATTTGCCTCCAAAACTCCTTCATAGGCTCTTGAACTATGTTGAAGTGGATAAATGGTGGACTTTTATCACCCTTGCTAATTTTTACCTTTATGTTTGTTGTTATGACCACTCTTTCCTAAGATGCCCTATAATTTATTTTATTATAGCCTATAGACACTTAAAGCCTTATTTCACATTTCTTCCTTACATGTACTCTTCATATTTGTTGTCTGGAGCCAGTTCTCCAATTTTCTGTGTATGGAAGCTCACGGAATGTAAAAATCAAATTGTAAAATGAAGAATTGCTATGGAGGGAGGAAGGTGGAGTTAAAAGGGGAAAATACTAATTTCCTCACTAGTTAGTTTCGAGAGCCAATACTGGCAGATTGTAGTTACCAGGAGAAGCTGTCGACCATCTGTGATGAAATCTGCTACACTAGACATCAACACTGGAACACAGGGAACAATATTTTAATTAGTTATGGATCTTTCACAACATCAGATGAGAGGGAAAATAAGTGAGTAGATAAGCAGTTAATAATGTGATTAGAGGTTTAATAAAGACTCCAGACAGCTATTGCAGTAGGTGGATGGTAATAGCATACATTATGAAAAATAGTAAGTGAATATGGACCTCTCAGATTTGGTCTTAAATTCAGGCTAAATATTGGGTTGGTGAAATCAGAAGTAGTAACCTCAGTAATAATAAGACAATTTCATCATAGTGGTTATGTAGATAGCTTACACAAAGGAGCCAGTTTGATTTTGGTATATCTCATTGATACCAGAGAATGAAAATACTATATAAATAGAGAAAACAATAATTTTCATTTCTCTCACCTGAGTCAACTCTCCTGTAGATGATAAGCTGATAGCTGCTTCTTTTTAACCACCTCAAATTGCATTTTAGAGAGAACTTCTTTGTTCCTCCTCAAATGAATTTCTCCAGTAGTAAAATTGGAACCATTCTAGAAATTCTTTGAAGGTTTACAAAATGGAAGAAAAAAGAGTCAATCATACTGTTTAGCAAAGTTATCATTTTGTGTAGGACAGTGGAAAATAAAGAATTAATATATAGTAAATTCTTAGATATGCAAATTCTAATATAGTTTGTAGTACTTGTTGTATATGTACAAAAGACTTCTAACTTGTAGTCTAGGAAAACATTGTTTTGTATGTAGTCACAATAGCTTTGCAAACTAAAACAATCAGTAAAGTTATGTAAATGCAAGGTTTGCCTGTGTATACAATCATGCGTTTACACAGTTTTTCAAGAGAGTAGCAACAGATAATGCAAGGCTTTTTATTGCTAAAGGAGCCTTCATAAAGCAAGTTTAAACCCAGGCCCACCCATGTTCTCTTTCTTCGAACACATTTCTAATTGCTTACACAGTGAACTGGAATATAAATACCTCATATAATGTACTTAATCACAGAAGACAAAATACCAGTATTTTGGTAATAATTTAGCTATAATCTGAAAATGCAAACAATGTATAACATGGATACAAGGCAAAGTGTAGGGAGAACTCAGGTGCTGTAATGTAGATGTAGCAGAATCTGCCTAGCATGGGACAGTGCAGCCTTAGCATACAGGAGCAGCTACAGTGTTAAAGCTGAGGTATAGATGTGAGAGGAGCAGGAGAACCTCTGTTCCCTAAGAGCCAGAGGTGTTAATGAGTTAGTGGCATGCTTAGTTACATTCACATTGTAGAATGAGACTTCGAAAGATGAGAACTAACATAAGCAGAAACTACACCTTCGGAAAACCTATGTAGATTGAATTGGGTATTGACTTTTGGTTACTCAGAGGTTAGAAACATTCACTGGCCTGTACCTGGATGTAAATGACAAAAATATCAAACCGATGTTGAATATAATCATAGTAATTGAACTGTTCCAATTAACACAAGCTGATTCTTTGAGAGGAGTGTCATAAAACACCTGTAATATGAAGTCTAAAATAGCCAAACTAAAATTAAAACAAACAAACAAAAAATCAAAAAGCCACATTCACATAGGTCATCCACAATCAGGAAAACGGGTCCAGGGCATATGGAAATGCCTCTTCCTTGTTTGCATATTTTTGTAAAATAAATCTGTCATAAACAACTAAATACATAAATGCAAAAATATTATGTACACTTAAGAGAAACAGTTAAATTATGTTTTCAGCCTTGAATGGAAGACTTTTCCTCTTGTAACAACATGTATAAAAACTGCAGAATAGTGTGCTAGTAAAAATAAAACAGAATAAGAAAAGAACACAAAATTTGACTAATGTTGAAAAGGCTACTTAAAAAACAATTGTTCAGACATAACAAGTTGATGGATACAGTGATGGGGAAGATGAGAAAAGAAGGTGTAGGTCAAAGGTTACTTATTTAGAATAAGATGTGCCTGAGTAAATTGAGAGATCTAATGTATTGCAGAAGTAGCATAGTTAAAATATTTTATTGCTCATTTATAATGCATTTTATTTCAAGAGCTCTCACAAAACAACAAAAAAGTGGAGAATAATTTACAACAAAACCCAGTTTAGATAATAAACCCATAAGAATGTATATATGTATATATATATTTTTTCAACCATCATGTTTTACTTTTCAATTTCATACAGTAAAATACTTAAAATAGTTAATGATGTAATTAAACAGTCCTAATATAGGTTATAATCACAATGAAGTTCAATTACTTGGGAGATCAGTTACTCCAAATTACCCAACGTAAATAATAGAAATAAAAGATGAGTCAACGTGCATATGAGTTGGCAAAACAGAAAATTAATAAGAAAGAAAATTGTGAGAAACTAAATTCTCTGAAAATATATTTGCCAGTGATGTGTTATTTAATAGTAATCCTTAGGAATATCTTTTACTATTACAAAAATTGTGGGTTCACAGAGTAAAATGGGTATTTTTTTAAAGTTGACAGCAGATATATGAACATTGGATTGTAGCACGGTTTTTGGATTTTAAATTAAATGTTCACATACCCTTGGAGACCAGCATTAATGGCATAATCCATATAGTTGAAAAATAATTTTAAAAGCAGATATTAGCAAGAGTATTAGGTCATTAGAGTCTGATGCAAAAAAGAAGGTTTATAAAGAGAGAAGGCAACGTGCCTACTCCATATTTCTAGTGCAAGGGTACTTATTTGAGAACTAGGATAAAATAGTTATGAACAACACTGAGATGAGCTCCAGAGAAGTGATCCAAACTCATTCATCCTACGGTGTGTGCACAAACACTTCACAGCATCTGATTCAGACTCCCCTTGTCGTCCTCTCTTCTCTATTAGATGTGTCTGCTTGCACATGTACTCATCACATTTGAAGATTTTTGCTTGATTATTTTATTTTACTGTATCAAAAGAATAGTTCAAATATCCCTGAGTGCTATTTGAGGAAGCAATGTGCTACAGCAGGTATGGGTTATTCATTGTTTTGGTGCATTTGATATCTCTCCTTTGCCTAGCAACTGTAAATCTCGGGTAACAGAAACACTTGTTCAAGTATTTCCATGCTGCTATATGACCTGGAACTGGTATTGCAATCTCAACATATTTTTTTTTCTTTATTTTATAAAATCTCACTCATTCCTTTTTCTGACAAACAAATGGCAGCGGTGGTAACCTCTGAGACATGTTTGGAAAGCTGATCCACACACATAATTAAAGATGACTGGAGCCTATTACCCAGTATCTTATCTAATAATGTTTCACCCAGGAAAGCTTAAAGCATTCTGGGAATCAGCCTACATCCAATCTGCTTTCCATTTACAATAAGCAAATTCAATTCTCCTCATCCTTACTTTAAAGGAAATTCAATTGTCAGTGGTGTTGAAGAGCTTGCAGTTTGAAACTGGGTGTGATTTCCAGCAGACTACAGATGATGGATCAATATTAATTTCTTTTTAAATGAAGAAAATGTGAATAGTTCTTTAGGGATCAGACTTATTTTTAATTTATTTATTGGCAACATAGGAAGATGTGGTTCTATGTTTTAGGCTTCACATTTTTTTTAACAAAATTGCAAAGAATCAGTAAAATCACGCAATGTCTTTAATCATTAGCACATCCATTCTTTGGGGGTGTATTTATGCTAAAAATCTAATTTTCATAAATTTAGCAGGCCTATAAGTATTTTTACTTAACTGTTAGCAATCTAAAAGAAGCATCACTTTTAGATGCTTCAAAGTAAATAATCAGTAAATAGAATTAAACTAAATTTTACTTTAATTTTTAAAAGATTTTTGTGACACAATAATATTTGAGTCAAATTCAAACTGTAAAAAATGAACTAGTTTTAGTCCTAAGATTAGAAACAGATACAGACAATAGTATATAGTCTGTTTCTGACTAGCTGTGATGCATTTCACTTTTGTTCATTTCTTTGAGACATGTGCATCAAATAACTTTTTTATGTCAAATGAAAGCCATATATGTATACTTATGTGCTTTGTGTATCTTTAATTCATAAGGATTATCTGTTTAGTTATGATGTTTTATAAATACTTTTCTCTAATTCTTCTTTTTCTAGTTTTAAAGATTTTCATTACAAAATTGCTAAATTTCAGTTTGATTTTTAAGAAGATATCATTTATACAATTTCAAGATACTCTTAAGTCCTGGATTGGGTAGTTTTAAAATACTGCTACTTTTAAACAAATTTAATTTTTCCATTAAAGTAATGCCTTAATGATGTGTTTTGTATTTGCATTCCATATTCCAGTGTGCATCTTCATAGAATAAAATATCATTTAAATTAGTAAAATTTAATTTATTTTGTAAGTATGTGTACAGGTGCATGCAGCACACATGTGAGGTCAAGAGACAATGTGTATGACCAATTCTCTCCTTCCACTGTGTATTCTCCAGGTAGTGAATCTAGGTTGGTCACCAGGATGTGCAGTGGAAGCTTTCAGTAACTCAGCCACTCCACTAGATTTTGCATTTTACTATTTAAAGCCTTAATAACTATAATATTAGAGTCTTTATGTGGAATATCATCATTTTTCATACTAAAAAGAAGTAAAGGTTTTAGAGATTATATATATATATCATATAATAAATAAATATATAATTATATATTAAGTTATCACATAAAAGTAATTAATGCATATAAAAAGTAATGAGTTTTTCAACAAAACATGTGTACTTATGTTTTTGTTTGTTGAATGTTTCTTTTGGATTACATTTTGTTCAGAATTTACCATCTCACGCATGCTAGTCTTGGACTCTACTACTGAATCATAACCTCAGCTGTTTGTTTGAAAGGCTATAGCAAGCATGCTATGACAGGCAAAGAGTTTCACTAATTGCGAAACTATAATCCTTTCTTCCATCCAACATTGAAGTCCTGGAGCCTATCATACCAATCAAATCTATCTCACAGACTCCCCTTCAATGAGATACTTTTATGGTTAAGTTTGGGACCATGATTGTGCGTACGAGCTCATTTTTTTCCCCTTGATCTGTGGGATGAAATTAGATTGTTATAGAGTATATCATTAGGGCTTTTGTCCTGGAATTTTGATTCAGTGTAATGAAAGATAAAAAAAGACTCTAGTGGATGAATGTCAGCTGTTCCAAAACAAGCACTCACATACCAAAGTAAATGACATCTTATTTGTAAAATGAGCTTTAAAATAAATTTAAGTGCATGGGTGCTGTATAAGACTAGGGTAGATTTTCTTGGTGTGTACTAAATCCAATAAGATCATTAGAAGAGACATTAAATGTGGTAAGGAAAGATATGTAAAATTGGAGATAGAAAGAGGTGCACTACAGCCACAAAGGGGCATCAGAAGGGGTAAAAATCTGCGGGAAGCCAATGATTCTCTTATATGTTCTCAGACAGAGCTTCTTTATGGAGATTGTTTGATTTCTGACATTACATTAGATAAATAAAAGAAAAAAACATCATAGAATACTATGTAAGCTAGAGTAAAATAATTTAAACTGCTTGAATATTAAGAAAATATACTAATATCCTCACCTGTGTTCTGTAGAAAAGGGTAAGTTGAGGTTTTTATATTGTTAGAATATCTCAAGCTATAACGATTTAGTATTTTATGTCAAGTTGAACTGACTTCTCAAAGGGCATCACCATTTACTTAAATTCTTTTTATTTACAGTATATATTAGCTAGCATTATTTAAATTGAATCTTCTGTTTTGTTTGAAAACTTCTGTTAAATATATAAACCTGAAATATATTTGGGATAGCTGTAACAAAAAACAAAGAAAATATAGTCTTAGAAAGTAAATTGGAAGATAGTTGTTATGTTGGAATTCTTATTTCTAAACTTGTAAAATGACTTTTATATACATTTTGGATTCGGCAACTGAACAATGTAATAAACAGTATATATCACAGCTAGTAGCTATGGCAGATTGCAATTTCCATTTCTTGCTACAAAGTAATAACAGTTTTGGGGTCCATGCCCCTACAACCTTATTAATAATATTCTCTCTCATTAAACATCTCAAATATTGTGCATCATGAGAACTATAAAACAGTATGGATACATTATAGAAAATATTACCACTTACCATTAGGAACAATGAAATATGGATGATGAGGAAAAAGTCCACTTAACAATAGAGACTCCGTAATCCACTTAAACGAGGTCAAGGAAGAGGCAGGACTCTGTGTGAGAACGGATTGCCTCATTGGGTTAAGGACTGAGTGGCAATGTCTATGAGGGTGAAAAAGTTTTGTGTTTGTTGTAGTTTGATAATTCATATTACATACCCATACTTACACACTGCATATTTGCATTCTATACATGCAACTGCATGTAAATTTTGCCCTAATTTAATAAGATACAGTAAAACAGGTGTGTGTCAATTTATTTTGTGTTCTTATGCTGATACCCAAGGGTCTTCTTCTGAATGCTGAAAGTTCCTCCAAGAGGTATCAGAACACTTGTGGAAATCTGCAGTGTGTGGAAGCCTTTAATTCGGAGACTTCATATAAGGAGTCTAAAACAATGAAAGTTCAATATGCATTGTTCCTATTTTTCATGCTTCTTTTTTATAAAATGCTATTTTATTCCTCTGTTCGTTGAGAATTTCATGTACATTTTTTTTCTTTATAGCCTACTGAATTCAGTCAGAGCTGCTCAGTTTGGATATGAATATAGGACCATCTATTGGAGCACCAAAAACATAAGTGGGGCCATACTCCTGAAAACAAACAAACAAAAAAAAAAGCGGATTCTTCCTTCCTCAAGCAGCCAGCAGCTGCTAGTAGATCCAGAGTAGGGGTGGAGCCTGCGAGTTGCCAACTTCTCCATGCTAAAGCATTGCCTACCTGGATTTGTGCATGTCTTCCATAGGCAGCCACAGCTGCCCCTAAGTCTGTGAATGCAATCCCTTCGATGGACCAACACAGTACAACCTTAAAGAACTCTGAAAAAGACACAAACCAATCAGTTGTGGTTGGCGAATATATGAGTCTGTTATTACAGCCAAGATATGCAAGGTAAAATTTTTAGCTTTTAAATTTTGAAAATAAAAAGGAATAAATGTCTATCGTTTCACAAACTACCCTTCAGTTCTTGTGACATTGGCTATGGGAAGCGCTAACGTTTCCAGGGAGCAACTTTGAAACCTTTCAGTGCTGAATTGATTGCCTCTTATCCCAAGAACTTTTCTGTGGGGCTTTTGCCCCTTCTAGGGAATACAAGGAGGAAATACCTTTGAATGCAGAATAGATCTATTACTAAAGACAATTGCAGTTATTTATCACCTATAAAGTTAGGAAATGAATTCAAGCTGTGTCTGTCTAGGATGCAAAATAAATATGACTCTCTACCTGAGTGTTACAATATTCAGCTTTAAAGAATCATAAATAACAAATATTTGCCTGGGCAGTTTCATATATATTAATGTCTCAGCTCCACTAAAATTATAGTATAATTAAATATCTTGTATGACTTTAAACTTTGACTTAGCCATATCAAAATTTTAAGTATGAAAGAAATAATAAATATTTTGGCTGCCAAAGTACAGAAGCCGAAATCAAGAGGTAACTATATACATGTATAATGAAATGTTTCACTTTTTAAAATTTCGGCTCTTAGGCTCTTAGTGTATATTACATTGATAGTTTATTACGTGACAGACTTGTTACATTTCCGGTGTTAAGTACTTGTACACAAAATGTGTTAGATGGTAAAATTTTGCATAGTTTAACACAGAAATGTTTAATATGAATAAATATGACACTTATGGATAAACAAGAGATTAATTCAAATATTATTCAACATGTTACTTTATATAAAATGATACATAATTGAGATAGATTGGAACCATGATCAGTGTGCAGTTTTTATAAGCATATAAATATAATTCCCAGCTGCCAGTTAGATCTCACATCCCAAAGGTTTTGCAAACTGCTAAAACAGGGCCACCAGCTGGGACTAAGTTTTTTACAAACATGAGTGTCTGGGGGATATTTAATATTCAAACTGCATAGTTAACTGCATAATCTTTAAGCATTTTTTATTATGTGAACATCCAATGTGATAAAGGAAAGAATGATGGAAAAGCAAACCTTTCACTATGCATGTCTGTCGGTCTTGAAGCTACTCAGCACACCACAGTTAGACAAGCACAAAACAATCTTCTCCAGGTTGCAGGAGAGGGCTTTGATCAGTTAATTGCCACTGGTCAGGGAGCATTAGAGACTAAAAATGTAATTGCACAGTTATGTATTCTCTTTTGTGTTGTTTAATTTTCCAGAGAAACAAGTCTCTGAGAGTTGACACTTCATTGATTACCAGCATAGCTTGATACATTATAAACAAAATGAAACAAAATGTGATTACAAAGTTTTATGTGATTCAAAATTTTAGCTGTTGTAGTTTTCTGCATTTGTGCCATGGACATAAGTTTGGTCTCATTTCATGCATTAGTATGATTGAACATCCTAAATCTTTGTACTTCTTGTTTCTATATTAATATCTATTTCCAGCTGATTATATATTTTTAGCTCATTGAATATTATTGGCTAATATTTAATTAATGAATTTTCATGTATTTTTGTGAGAGAGAATGTTCTGTGATTTTTCTATTTTATAGTAATACTTTCAGACATTTTACTAGTTAGCAAAATATTCTCTAATTATTTCCAAAAAGTTGTTTTATTTCCAAGATTATTTTACCTCCAAATCAAATTCTCAGTATTTCTGTAAAATTTATTTATAGCACTTAATTTTGTTTATAAATATTATTAAACTTGTAGTGATTCCCCACTCTCAATTTTGGGATTGAGTTTTGTATTTTCTGTTGGTTCATATCAGTCCAGTCAAGATTTAAGTATAGTTATTATTTTATATAATTATTGGTGATTCAATTTATTAATGTCTTTAAAACAGTGTGTTCTTTATCTCTTTTTTCTTTATTTTATTTGTGTGTGTATACGTGTGTGTGTGCGTGTGATAGATGTTTAAACTATGCATTCTGGTGTACCCTCCTTCTTGCCTAAAGTGTATGTACACTATGACTTTCTCTCTTATTGCTAGTTTTGATGGATCACATATCTGATATTTTCATTAAATTTTTCTTTATGTAATTTTCCGTTTTTATTTTTATTTCTTCTTAAGCTGTTGTACCATAGAAAATTCTAATTAAAATGCCAACATTTGAGAGGGTTTTTTGTTTTGTTTTGTTTTTTGGGTTTCTTTTTTTTTTTTTTTTTTTTGGTTTGTTTTTGTGCCATTAAAATCTTGTTATTTCTTGGTATCATGGATGTGCAATGTCTCAGCAAAATCAAATATTTGAAATTTATTGCTACTTTCTTTACAGAGAAATGTTGATTTTAGTGAATTTTAAAAATGACTTTGTACTTCAATCTTTGTAATATGAATGCATTCTAAAGTTTTGGCATTGGAGAAGGCATATTTAGCAATTTTCATCTAAACCATTGATCTTAGTTCTGTACTTGACAATTGGCCATATAATACTAATATTCATTTTAACCCTTCCAATATATTCTTCATTTATTAATTTTATTTACTTCTGTATCTTATTTGATATTTATTTAGGGACTTCCATATACTATGAAAGTGTTCCATTACAAAATAAGTTTCTGTCTTATTTAACTTGTCATTGATGGGTATAGGCTTTAAGACCTTTACAGTGACAATCTAAGCTATACTAGTGAAAACAGGATTATACAGAGGTCCTAAAATTGGGGTGTTTCAGTTCCTCATACCAATTAACACTTGGAAGATTTCCCTTTCCCTATCAACAGCCCATCGTTTGATCCTAATATGTTCACTTGCAAAGCAATGATTGTATGTTGCGTGAAGTGCAGCTGTCTGTCAATCAACTCATTAACAGAAAGAAGGAATGGAAACAAGACTTATAGCCAAAATACTGATGAAATACTGATTAAAAATGTAGAGCAAATAGGTCAGTAAGGCATTATGTGTCATCTATAAGTAGAAACAAAATAAAATGTTTTTTCTGTTATTATGTATGAAAACTGAATGTATATTTTAAAGTTAAAAGGGGAAAATCTGTTCATATTCCTTATGTATATTATGATATTTCTAAATTTATAGCATAGCAGTCACACAGGTAGAAAAACATTTCTTTGTCGGGATTTTTACTATGTTATGTTTTTAGAACAGAGAAAAATCCTTTTGAATCTGATGGTATAAAAAATGAGAATGCTCAAACAAGCCATGAACATTTATAAAATAATTATTTTGTATCAAAATTACCAGAAAAAATTTCACAGCACAAGATGCTACTGTTTTATTTAACTTGATTTTTAATATCTCACATTTAAAAGTTAGCAAGTACTAATATTGGATATTAATGGATTCAACATGACATTGTCTTATATTTGTATGTAAACTGATCATTAAATCTGTTCTTTTTATCTACTCTTTGCCATCAACTAAATTTCTACCTCTATTAATTACTATTCAAGTCAACATTTTTAGTCTTTGCATAAGAAAGAGAATATGCAGTTCTTTTCTTTCCTTGCTGCTTGACATTAACAACACCAACTCTATGTGCTTGGCTACAAAGGATACAATTCTATTAATTTGGAGGAGAATAATAACTTGTGTTATATATAACATAGTTTCTGTATCCACTTGTAGATAGCTATTAAGGTTGGCTCTGCAGGTTAGCTGTTGTAAATAGTCCTAAAATAAAAGATAAATGAAGTGATATTTTTGATATTCTAAATACCCAAATATGGTATGTTAGCTCTGGTACATGCATTATGACATATATTTTTGTATATATATTTGATGGTAATATAACTTAAAATATTAATATTTTTCCTTTCAAACTATTTTATATACTTACCTTTATGAAAATTTCAACCAAAACAGTTATACCATCTTATATCTAAACTATTTAGTGAAAAAGGTAGAAAAATGCTATCTATGTTTCCTTCCTCACTATGAAATTACATGTTATTTTTTGCTCTTTTATCTGTTTTGTGTTTTCTACACTTGGTATACAATACTTTCAAAGTTACAAAGACAGTAAGAAGTAGTATTAAAGTATTAGTAAAGATTTAATATATCCACATATTAGATAATATAATTGCTTTTATTTAAGCTCAAAGTCTGTGGGTAGCTTTAAGTCTGACTATAATCAAATGACAGTCACAGTAAGTAGATCTTTTGAATACTTTAGCATTTCTATTTTAAGATATTTCTATTTTTACTTTTATTTATATAATATATATGCCATATAATGTATATATATTTCAGTATATGTAATATATATTAGAATTTTTTAATATTTATTTATTATGTATACAATATTCTGTTTGTGTGTATGCCTGCAGGCCAGAAGAGGGCACCAGACCCCATTACAGATGGTTGTGAGCCACCATGTGGTTGCTGGGAATTGAACTCAGGACCTTTGGAAGAGCAGGGAATGCTCTTAACCTCTAAGCCATCTCTCCAGCCCTATATTAGAAATTTTTAATTGCAATATTTTCCCCTTCTCCTTCCTCCTTGAACCAATTCTACCTTATATATTGTTAAAAGATTAACATCAGTATTTTCTTACTTTCAAAACTATTATACTAATTTAGGAACATGTACTATGAAATACTCTTTTCAACAGAAGCTCTACATTGTACCATTGTATGCAGAAATACTCTAAATGATTTACAACATTCTAATTATGAATCCTGAACCCTCATTTTAATTCTAAGTTCTTAGCTACTTCAGGCTGCTACAAAGGGACCTTTATGGAAAGAATCCAGTCTTTGAGGACAGAATAATAGTTGATTTGAAGTAACGTTTTATACAGAGATATTTCATTACCCATGATTCTGGGCAACTAATTTATACTATTCTGATTTTGCCTAGTAAGATTGTATAAAAGAAAATGTTAGAAAAGCTAGGTATTACAGGATACATTTAGATAATAAAAAGGTCAATTATTTCTAATTTGATGTTTCAGAGACGTTTTACATATTTTATAATTAATTTATAATTTAAAATTATTTATAAATATGCACATGCTTAGATTTTCTTTTTTTAGGGATTATATTTGTGATAGCAATAAAGATAATGGAATTTAAGCTACACAATGTTAACTTTGATGATGTGTGATATAAAACTAAGAATTACCCTTCATTTCACCCAGCATAAGTCACCATGACAAAAGTTATAGGCCTCTTGAAATTATCAAAGTATCACATACATCATATGACAGAAATTTAATATGTACTTGATAATAAGACATGGATTAATTTTGCAATGCTCTATTTTACAGTTAAAATCACTGACATAAGGAAACATAAAATACAATATAATAAATTATCCAAATATAAATTGATATAAGACAGAATATATACTCTTTTCTTCTACTTCATTCTGAAAATGAAAAGAATAGTGCTTGAACCATGACACTATCAATAGACAGGGTCATGTGAAAGGAGAAAATCACATCATGACCCTACACCTAGAATTACAGGCACCTAACAGCTTCTGAGCAAGGCGATTAACCTTGCCCAAGACTGAGTTTCCTAAGGGATTATAAAGTACAAAGTAGTCAACTCTGAAACACTATACACTTATAAAATCAAAAGAGAATTAGCAGATTGTATTTATGTATATGTGTACATATGTATACATGCAACAATAATAATCAAAGAAAAATAATCTATAAGTTTGAAAAAAAGTGTTGGGTTTTCAGGAGGGTTTGAAGGAAAAGGACATTGGCAGGGTCAGAAGGAAGAAAGAAAAACGGAAAGTGATGTATTCACATTTTAATTAAAACATATTAAAAGCATAATTTTTACAAAATATTGTTTTCCATTTTTGAAAGCTAAGTTGGCATCTTTTCGGTAAGCTATTTTTTTTAAAAAAGTCACTTTCATGACTTGACTTTTCTTCTTGTTTTTAATTGTGTTCCAACAGGAAGCAGGAGATAGATTTAGGATTATTCAAAGAAAATGTCTTGCCTAAGACCATACAGTTTACTATGACAAGGTTAACATTGTCTGACTTTTGTGAAAGAGACATCTGTTTCTCTGGTTGGAAAGTTCACTACCAACACACCAATTTGGTGTCTTAAATGAGGCAATTACTAGGCTCCTAGATGGAGAAATGTCTTATTGCGCCCCCAAATGATACCTCATAGAAGGCCACTCCTTGGACTCTTTTCTACAAGAGACTAATTCCATTCATGAAAACTCTTCCTTTATCACATTGTTACCACCAAAAATCCTACCTCTTAAAATCTTACACTGTAGTTTAGGATTTCAATGGGAATTTTAGAAAGATGAGCTACTCATCTGTAAAAAGAGATCATTCACAGTTTTGGTTGATATTAAATTCCTCAGTAGATAATTCAACACAGAAATACAGAGTTTCTGTTATGTCCTGATGGGAGATGGGTATTCAACTGGATATGAGACAGTATTGGACTAGGGTTAGACCTAGGAGAGCGTTGATCTTCCATCTAATGAGTAGCCATATTGCATTCTAAAGTGAGCCAGGGACTTATAAGTAGCCTGACCTCATTGCCATATTCTTCACCTGATGAAAACAATTGAATTTAGGAGCTAAATATTCTACTGATGGAAACCCAGACAAAGCAGGACAACGATCAGTCATATAAAGTCAAACGAAAAAATGCATGATACAGCCACACAACAAAATCACATATTTTTTGTACATAATGCTTTCCAATGTTTAAAATGTAATGCATATTATATAAAATAAAAATATCCAATATATAAAAAATATTTTTGCATTTTTATTGTTTTATTAAAATAAATATTAAAAATATTCCTTAAAGTTCACTTGGTTCTTGCTTACAAGATAAAAATATATACTCAAATAAAAGTATAATTATAGAAAAAGTCCAGTGAGAATAACCTGATGGATATTTAATTAATATAAAACAAAAATTCCAATATCCGTAGTAAAAAGTATCAACTACATTGAAATTTACAGCACATATGTTTCTACTGTGTCAGAAACATCTTTGTAATGGGAAGCTTTTCAGACATATTTTAGTTAATAAAGTTCTGAGTGCTACAGCATAGAGGTCAACACTAATGGCTGAATGAGGTAAACATTCAGAGTAATGTCAGTTTATAACCCTTTTAGTAAGAAATATCATAAATGTGTATGGTGATTATTCTATTCAGGGGCATTATGATGAAACCTCTTTCTTTCATTATCTCTGGTATTTTCACTTTAAAACCCATTAATGACATTTCTTTTATTTTAAAATGAGGAAATAGAGGCATAAAGAATAGTAATTTTGTCACATGTAATTTTTCTAAATTTTAATTCATTGCTTCCTTTTTTAAATTGTGTTGTTACCAAGTTACAAGCAGCAGGTAGGCTACTATCACCTCTCATTCCATTTCTATGCTTGGTACATGGAGATGAAAGATGCTTCCCATCAAAGAATGGTCAAGACAAAGGAGTGAGGTGTGTTTGAAGCCTGATATCTACTGAGGATATGAGAAAGCCTGGGACAGTATGTGAGAAATTTTCGTGAGGTTGTTGAAGAGATCAACATTTTCCATCTGGTGAGTATTGTGTAAAAGCAGAATAAATATTTCAAATTCAAATTTGAAAATTGCCCAAAATAAGTTAAGGGGAGTTTTGAGTGTTTGTTTCTTATCTATAAGAAGACGACTAAACATCACCATGTTTTCTTTCTGGTTGTGGTTCCCTTAGGCAAAATTAAATAAATAAATCACTAATATAAGAAGTGAGTTCAAGAGCCACTGTGTAGAGTGGTGTGCGATGTGCTTCTGTGTATGTGTTTCTTTATTGGTTGAAAAATGAAGCTGTTTTGGCCAATGGCTTAGCAGAGTGAAGCAAGGTGAGAAATCAAAACAGAGATATGTATGTAGAGAGAGTAGGTGGAGTAAAAGAAACACCATGTAGCTGTTGAGGGAGAAAGATGCCCAGAACATTTACCAGTAGGCCAAAGCCCCATGGTAATGCACAGCCATATTGAAATGGGTTAATTTAAGATATAAGAGTTAGCTGGGGAGGGGGGTTGGCTGGAGAGATGGCTCAGTGGTTAAGAGCACTGACTGCTCTTCCAGAGGACATGGGTTCAATTCCCAGCATCCACACGGCAGCTCACAACTGTCTAAAGATCCAGTTCCAGAAGATCTAACACTTCATACCAATGCACATAAAATAAAAGTTAAATAAACCATAAAATTATTAAAAAAAAGAGTTAGCTAGGAATATATTCAAGCTATTGGCTAAGCAGTGTTGTAATTAATGTAGTTTCTGTATGATTAGTCAGGTCTGGACAGCTGGGAAATGAAAGTGTAATCTCCTAATAGTAATCAGCTTGACCTTGCTTTGAATTTGTTAGAATATTGTTGTTTCTATAATGCTCTTGGAAGAATCGCCACCAGCAGGACAAGAACATTTTCCTAGTCAGTTATCTCCAGAATAGAATCTCTAGGTTGAACAAGATCTCTGCAAGTCATTTCAATCAATGGTTAAATGTGCTTTGTAGTGTCTATTTACCTAAAAGGCTGGGGTTTACATTAGAAGGCTGCTTCTGTTGTATAGATTACCACAGGGATAGTTCAGGCCATCCACTGTAGTTCTTTATATCTGTACTGTACTGGATTCTGTAGGTGCTTCACCATTTTTAGCAGGCTGTGATTACTGACTTTCTACATTCTTAACAGTTCCCACCACAATCTCAAAAACCTGTCACTTTTGATCCTGTCTCAAACTCAGGTTCCCTAATCCATTCAGGTTTGAAAGTACTTGTACATCAAAGTTGACATGCTTTGTAAAACCCCAACACATTATTGTGAAACATTAAGGAAAAAATGATACATAAATATCCAAACAAATACAAATGGGAATTGAGGACTTACTTAATTTTCAAAATATTAGTAATTGTCTGGGCTTGGTGTCATAAGTTTGTAAATAAGTCACTAGGAAACCTAAAAAAGATTTGGGAGGAAAAGACAAGCTGTACTACAGAATTAGTTCAAGGACAGGCTCAGAATTTATTAGGACCTTCCTTCAAAATAAAAATAAATTATAAAAAGAGGGCTTGAGTTATAGTTCTGTGAAAGAGTGCCTACCTAGAATATGCGATCCCTGAATTCCACCCTCAGTACCATAAAAGAGAAACTAATAATAAAAATATAGAATAATATAAAATAATAGTAAAGCTATTATTTGTTAAATTATATAATATTTTCTTATAGAATTTCATCTAAAAATGTCTATATAGTCTTGATTCATTTTTCAAGTGTCATGATTTTCATATTATTACTTACATAGAAAAGCATTACTAACCATCTCTTTTAACAATTTGTTTTTTAAATTAATGTTATTTGGGAATTTGGTTTCTTATTTCTACATTAAAATGTGGTTGACAATTTGTTTCTGCTATTACAGCATTTGAAACATTCCATTTTAAGAGATGCCTTGCAACATTTTTAAAATGCATGAGGTGTTGCAAAGGTAGATTATACAGCTTATTATACTCTCAATAAAGGAGGAACAAATCCTAAACACACTCTTCTCCAAGTGTGCTAGACACAGCATGTCTTCCAGAGAAGCGTGTGGCCTTGAAGCCTTTCTGTTCCACTAACCACATTGCTATCCTTGGGTGCACCTGGCATGTTACCAAAGAAGTGTGAGACCTTACCTGTCTGTCTGTGAGCATCACCAAAGTAGTAAGCCATGCATTGCAGCTATGCTTCAACTTTGTGAAATGAATTGTAAGTGAACCAGCAGCAACCTCTAAATAGATTTGTCACTAAAACAAAACTACAATCTACCTCAGTACCATTTGTAAAACCAGCACATCCTCCTCAAAGTCGTCAAGCATAGTACTGCACTTGATGGAAACACTGGAGCAGAACAGGACCAAAGCTCTAAAATTGCAATTAAAAGGTCTATTTCTAAAATCATATACAAACAGCACCCATATTTTTTTGTCAGCATGGGTTGTACTGCTGGTTATTTGTAACTTGATACACCTAGGAAGAATCTTAATAACTGACTATATATCTGTTTGGCCTGTGGGCATATCTGTGGCTGACTGGTTTGTTTGTAAATTGAAGTGGAAGCTCCCACCCCAAATATAGGCAGCTCCATCCCATTGATTGGACCTGGGCTGCCCCAGAGGCCCTTCTCCTCTAAGAGACGTGCTAATCTTGGTTGAATCTTCTCTTTGACTTGTGACCTTGAATGAAGCAAACATAGAGCACTACTACTGGATCAAGATGCACTAAAACTAAGTTTTTGTATTAGTTACATTTATTGTTGGTCTGATGACATAGTTGACAAGAAGCAATTTTCATGAGATACAGATTATTCTAGTTGAAAATCAGAGAGAATACAATTCATCATGGCAGGGGTAGTATAAAGGCAGGGACATAAGTAGGTTGATCACATTGCACTAACAGGGAGCTGAGTTTGAACAGAAAGTAAGTCAGCTTGTAATATCTCATGACCCACAAAGAATAACAAACTTTTTTTCTACCAATGCTCTTCCTTGTTATGAAATATTAATTTTATATGTGTTACATTCACTTATGCTATGGAATAATTGTTTAATGATTAAAAAGATGTGTTCTATCCTTTTTGTTGCATTTGTTTTACTCTGTAAAGCTGAGTTATTTTGCCGGTCTAAAAGACCTGATTGGTCTAACAAAGAGCTGAATGGCCAATAGCAAGGCAGGAGAGAGAAATAGGCAGAACTGCCAGGCAGAGAGTATAAATAGGAGGAAAATGTAGACTAGAGGAACAATGGCAGTTAGAAAAAAAAGGAGGAGAGAAGGATTCCAGTGCCAGTCACCCAGCCACACAACTAATTATAGAGTGAGAAAGAAAAAAATGTATGTAGAATAAATAATGGTAAAAAGCCAGAGGCAAAACAAATTTAAAGAGAAATGGGATAATTTAAGTTAGAAAAGTTGGCTAGAAACAAGCCAAACTTGTTAAACATGTAGGCATTCATGAGTAAAAATAAGTCTCCATGTATTTTTGTGGCAACTGGGTGTTGGGTCCCCAAAGAGAAAAATGAATCCAACTACACCTCCTCTTAAAAGTTCTGTGGCATCCTCAAACAATATTACCCTCTTGGGACCAATTATGCACATGAGCATAAGAACATCTCACATGGAACAGTATCTTGTGGATATTGGAATTCAATAACACCTGTGATGGAAAACACAGAGGAGCCATGTTGGATGCTATCACTGACAATGGCAATCTGCAAAGGGCACAGACAATGAATGCTAGGTGAGAAAGGATGAACTTCACTCCTCACAGCAGATGCTCTATCTGCAGATTTAATCTTCTGCAGTTTGCATGCGTTCTAGGTCAGTGTGAGTAGACGTTGGTGTGTGAAGATCTATGACAAGGAAATTGAGGGATAGGAAGATGCTGAGCTAGGAGAATATTATAGAAAACAGTGGCAAGATGTTCTTTGGAAAGCAGAGATGATGTCCATGAAATTTCTCTGGGGAAAAAAATGCAATCCCGAGGGATGGTCCTGAATGGAACATAAAAAGAACTAGGTGTGTGCCATATCAAAAAAAAAAAAAAAACCTTTCTGTACAAATAAAAAGTTACGTCGTTAGAGGAAGGGTCTTGTATTTAAATTTTATTTAAACATATGAAGTAGTTTTGAGTATTTTTTGCCCTTTAAAGGTGAACTTCTGAGTGGTTTTCTCCCATTTTCATTCTTATGCATGTTAGTATTCAATCAGTGGGCTATTATTACTATCATTGTTGTTTTGATGCTTTTAAAATTTAAATCATGTTTCCAATCAAAATTGTTTCATGGACACCTACAATAGCAATTTGTAAAATAAAGCAAGTAAAAGGTGCATGGATAATCAGGTTAATTAAGAGTACAAATCAAGTAAACTAATGTTCATATGCTCTCCACAGCTCTAAGCTGTATTCCTGCAGAATCATGATTTTTGTAGAGCACATATAATGTGTCATGTTAAATCATTAAAAAAGAAAAGAAAAAAAACTAATCATGATCATGTTTTGAGCTTTATAATAAACCCATTATGTTTAAATGTACATTTTTCACAAATGTAATTTCACAAATCTTGGCCTCTTCACACAACTAAACAATTGGAAAGAAAACACATATTATGAAAGCTAACCAATTTCTTTATTTATCTATTTATTTTTAAATATCTATTTTTATTTTGTGTTGGTATGTGCTTTTGTTGGCTTACATGCCTGTGTACCAGATGCATGATTGTTCTTGGAAGCCAAAATCTGCCAGAAGTGGAATTAGAGTTATGATTGTTAAGCACCATGTGAATGCTGGAAATCAAACCCAGGTACTCAGGAAGACCAGCCAGTGCTGTTAAGGATTCAACAATGTCTCTCCAGTGTAGGCTCATATTTCTGTATGGCACAAAAGCCATAGGCCCGATCTGAGGTGGTCAAGTAGCTCTGCAGACAAGCTGTCTCTGCCTAACAATAGTCGGGATGTGCTGCTCTTTCTCTTTTGTTATAAATGTAGATCGCCTGAGGAGAGGTGTTGGCTGACACTGGTGGTCAGGATGTTTGGTCCTTCTTTCTTTGTAATTTGGAGGATATCTTATAGAGATGCTATATCAGGCCTACATGACAGCTAGGATACAGGTAGAATGCGGACGTGACTAAAGGCCATTCACCTGGTTACCTAGCAGACAGCCTATTTGTGTTTTCCCGCTCAATTTATGTGATGATATATGAGCTGTTTGGATAATAAATGAGAGAGATCTTCGGGAGATCGTCAGGAGAAAAGACCCTGAGATGCCCTTCCATCATGACCCTGTAAGCTGTGTCTGATTATTCCTCGCAACTCCGTTCCAGTCCAGTTAGGGGAAAGAATTATCTGTGTTGGAGCGACACGGCCTCCAACACTCCAGCCGGATGTATTTTTTATTATACATTTTGTGTGTATGGGTGTTATGTCTACATATATGTCTGTGAACTCTATGAATGTCCAGCAACCGCAGAGGCAAAAGTAGAACATCAAATCTCTTGTGACTGAAGGTACAGATGGTGGTGAGCTGCCATGTGGGTGCTGGGAATCCAACTCATGTCTTCTCCATGTCTCTGTTTCCAGTCATCTCAAGGAAGATATTCTTTCCCCATTTTCTCCCCCTCCTTTCTGTTGCTTGCTTTCTTTCTGTATCTATGGTTTCTTTAATCTGGAGTTTTCACTTTAACTAACAAGCCATTTTGAAAATTAAGGCAGAATTCCATTTTCTCATTTATGAGATAAGTTATCATACCATGAATTTTTCTATGTGAAAATCTACCATAACATTTGAAAATAAAATACCTTTTAAATAATACATCTTGCTTCTATACCCTTATTTATTTCCTTATATAATTTCAGTACTTTAAAAGTTTGTGCTACAACACAAAAATCACTTTAAATATGTGAGTTTGGAAAAGCTAGTAAGTTCATGCATTTACTGTTGTGTGAGGTGACAAAGAAAAAGATGACCATTATCTATGAAATAATTTCGTATAAAACTTGAAAATTAAAAAATAGCAATAATGTAAAATTTGAAAATTTTGGTGTTATTCTTAAGAAAAAGTTCGTTCACTACTACTTTGGATAGTTAAGACATTTATTGCTAGAATAGGAGAATGAATATTTTTAACTTCAGTTATAAGTTGAAATATTACATTGAGCATTCAATGATGTTATTTCCTTTTTTCTAGATCGCAAATGCATAAGGATTTATTGCAGTCATTAAACAATGCATTAAAATTACATTAAAGAACTTCGTTTTTCTTTCTACAAAGCCTAAAATACTTTGAACATTAAACTAAAATTTCTTCCCTCAAGGTATGTTGAAAATAGATATTCATATTTTAGGGAATCAGCAGTATGATTTTTAAAAGTTATTTTACTTACGAACAAGATGATTAACAAACAAGAGCATAGACAAACTTATGGCAACAAAACCAGGAGAAAATGATCATCATGAATATAATCTGCAAATGATAGACCTCAATATCAGTGAAGATGTGTGCTACAGTGCAAAACAAACACGAGCAAGTTAAACTTATAGATGAATAATAGTTTAGTGACTGGTATCTTACTATGATTTTGTTAAAAGTTCTTTTTGGCAAGTCAAGCCAGTCTTCATGATGCTCAGCAGCATGTTCTTACCAGAAACATTTGTGTTTTCAGCATGTGGTTACTACTGTCTGATTAATACGTTTTACATCGTGAATATGATGAAAAAGTAACTTTTCGAAACATGCTAATAAGTATAATCAAATGAGGCAGCTCTTTGGAAGAACTTAACAAGCCTCTGTTATTCTGTACTTCTCTTGGAATAGGCATCCCATGCTATAGCTCTACCATCATCCTTCTTATAGGTCCCAGCATGCCAATTCACTGGGAACAAGGAGCTGCCAGTGAACCAGGCAACTACAATGAGATATTTTGGGTGTGATTCAGCGACTTTCTAGTGACCTTTTGATTTGTGTAAAATGGACTGGCTATTTTTAACAGCAATAATAACAGCAAACGAACCAAAAGTTAAAATATCATTAAAATGGAAAAAAGTCAATAGAGCTTTGTGAAATGAACATATATAGGGGCAAAGTGCCTTATGCTCAGAGCTTAGTTCCTTCGACCCTTAGAACCGTCTTACAACAGAAAAATATCAGTCAATAGAATCCTAATATCTGCATCATAAGAAATCTTGCAATCTGTGAACGTTATCTCCATGGAGAGTATGTGTAATGGACTCATGCAGATTTGTTCAGGTTTGCAATTCCTTCTCTAGGTACATTCTCTGCAGAGAGGGTTAGGAAATAGAAGGTGAGACCAGGGAGGATGAGGAGTGACATAATATTAGTCTGTAAAATTCATGTAATAGCAAAAGCCATTGTTACACTTTTCAAACAACAGAATAAACATTGAAGCAAGATTTAGGGGATTTCCACAGACTTGTGCATAAATTTCTTCAGTAATCTGCAGGATTCTGCACTAATTAAACATACATATAAAATGGGAAACATTCCATAAACTTATAGAATTATTTTTTATGATACTTTTCTATCACAAACTCGCCTCTGTCTACAACCTGTGAACATCTTTACACACTGAGACATGTAGAGATACAGGAAGTAGCTGAGACAGAGACAAATAATTATATACAGATAATGTCATATGCACATATACAATTACTTCCACTATAACTATAAGTGCAGAATGCAATATGTCAAGTACATTTCAGTTCTTGTAGGGCTATTTCATACTTTTAGGGACTTTCAGATAATTTAAATCATGCATATTCCATAATTTGTTATACATTTTTCTCCTGACAGACTTAGTATTTTTCTGCTTTTTGCTATTATAAATAACAGAGCAATAACATTCTTATAATTTTGCATTTATGTATATTTATGAGTATTTTGTAGGATAGACTTAAAATGCACACTTTAAAATTTGACAGATTACTGTCAGCCTGTCAGCTTCAAAAGCCACACCAGCTAAAAATGCTGAACCTCTTTGTACATCCATCAGTGGAATATGAAAGTACCAATTTTCTTAGATTATTTTTGCTATTGTAATTTATCATAATTTAATTTCCAGTCTTATAATCTAATTAATGCAAGTTGAAATCTTATGATCACACTTATCTGCATTACTTCTTATTAATGAGAAAAACATTTTTGTTCATTTGCCATGAAATGATTTAACTGAAGAATCCTGTTTATCTCCTTCCCAAATGTTCCCATTGTTAGCTTTATGGCTTGTGAATTACAGAAACTCTTTATAAATATTAAGCATTTGATTGTTCTCTATGAACTTTTGAGTCAAATTTTTGTCTTTTAGCTATACTTATAATGAACATTACAGCCAGTGCTATTGATTTCCCTTCACAGTCTGAAGGTAAAGCATTATAGCTGAAGGCACCACAAACTTGTGTCACAAGACAGAAATACAGATGCTGCTCAGACAGAAGCTTCACCTACTCTGACCAGCATTCATTGAGCACAACTTCTCCTAACTCCTGTCAGCTACAGAGTGTTGCCTCCAAGACATGTCTACCCGTGCACTCTCAAACAATGTTAAGAGTAACCAACTGTTTTTATTTGTATTTAAGATATCTGACATTGCTAATAAGTGTCACTGATGCTATGGCTCTTTCAGAGTGACTAAACCTATATCACCCTTATTAGATTTCTGGCAGCATAATAGAACAACTCTAAATATTCAGTCCTGTTAAGAAATTACAGTGATAACTTATTTTAGAAAGCACCTTTGTGGTTCTTTTAAAAGGAAAGAGTCAAGAGTCTGAGACTAGATAAGCCACAGACTGTTGGGCAAAGCATTTTCCAGTTTTTAACATCTACTAAGGCGGAAACCGAAACAGGAAAAGAGTATTAGAAAGTTACCTGAAATGGTTCAGGCTGCTGAATTTGACGTTCAGACGTTATCTCAAAGTTTTGATAAGGTAACAGACAGAATGTACCTCCAAGATGGGAATCTACATGATATACAAGAAAAGTTTAAGGAGGACAGGTTATCTTTGAAGGAAAAAAATTAAAGCTTTAGAATCACAGGTGCAGAATGGAGACCAAAAAATTGATACCTCAGTGAAATCACTAGAAATATATACAGGTCAGAAGATTCAGGATTTAAGAGAGTCAATGATAAAAAGATTTGAAAAGATTGAAGAAATTATTGGAGCTGGTGAACAGAGTAAGGAGGCACAAGGACAGAATGCCGCCACCAGCTATTAGAACTGGCTTACCCAAGGTTTTAGAGATATACCCTATACTTAATTCTGACAAAGCATCAACTTCTAAAGGCTCAAAGGGAGTCAAAAAAGCTAGATGGACGCCAATAGCAATGAATGATCTGAAAGAAATTAAGCAAGCTATTGTTAATTTTGGCTTGTACTCTACAAATGTTAAGGAAATGATAAGGACTTGGGCTTCTAGTGCTAGAGCTACCCCCCATGATTTCCATCAGGTAGTGTCTTCAGTTTTAGATAATGGACATTCCTTGATGTTTGGAATCTATTTCAGAGAAGAATCCAAACATATGGAACAGCAAGGAAGAGCAAAAGGTGTCGAGGTTTCCCAAGATCAAATTCTTGGTGCAGGAGAATATGCTGATCCACAGGTCCAAGCTCTTTATGACGAAGAAATACTGTGTCTATGTTACCAAGCAGATTTAAATGCTTGGAATAGGATACAAGATCCAGCTAAAAGGGTTGAATCATATACCAGGATTAGGCAGGCACATAGAGAACCCTTTATTGACTTTTTGCAAAGATTAATTAAGGCTCTGGATATAGGGGTAACAGACCCAGAAGCTAGATGAATACTTCTTGAATCTTTAGCTTGTTCTTTCTATAATCAAACACCGTTGTCTGCAGGGAGTAACCCAAAGGGTATTAAGAGAAATGAAATTTGGCAGATGGGTGTGTTTCACTTTATGGAATTTGGTAAATTAAAATGTGTACACCACACCATAGACACATATTCAGGTTTGCAATGGGCTACTGCCCTGAACTCAGAAAAGGCTGATTCAGTAATCACACATTTATTGGAAGTTATGGCCATCATGGGTATACCTGCACAAATAAAGACAGATAATGGTCTGACATATGTATCTAAGCAAATGAAATGCTTTTTTGATTATTATAATATAAAACATATTACGGGTATACCAAATAATCCTACAGGTCAGGCAGTTATAGAAAGATCAAATCGTACTATAAAGGACATGCTGAACAAACAGAAAGGGACAGAAAATACTCCCAGAAATAGATTACATAATGCTTTATTAACC
Organism: Alexandromys fortis; assembly: GCF_014885135.2. Lineage (NCBI taxonomy): Eukaryota > Metazoa > Chordata > Mammalia > Rodentia > Cricetidae > Alexandromys > Alexandromys fortis. Next base: position 2,247,383 of record NW_026068030.1, on the reverse strand, counting down.
TTGAATTTTCTTAATGCTAATGAGAAAGGAACGACAGCAGCAGAAAGACACTGGATAATGGAAAAGTCTGCTGAACTAAATCAAACAATTTATTTCAAAGATGTGCTGACCTCTCAATGGAAGCCAGGAGATGTGCTACATTGGGGAAAGGTTTTTGCTCTTGTTTCCACAGGGAAAGAAAAATTGTGGATACCATCAAAATTAATAAAGTTTCGATTTAAAGAGGAGAAACCTCTTGGAAAGGAGAAATAACAGCTCATACACAATGATGATATTCGTACAGGTGGTAATAAAAACATAGTATGGGGGCAGGGTTCTCTTCTTATCTCTGCAGGAAAACACTCATCTTCAAAAAATTCAAGGGACCCTGGATGTTTGAATACTGACAGATGGAAACTATTTACAACCCAATAAGAATTGGCAAGAAAATCAAACAGGTCTCATAAGTAAAATTATTCTACTCTTATATTTAAATATGTATTAATGTGCATTTATTTATAAATATATTGAGCTGGTTTTGAAGTTGGACTTTGGTTCAGTCCCTCTCCAATTCCAAGCCTGTTTGTAAGAGAAAAACCCAGAGTTTCTGTCTCATGTCAAGAGCCATGATATGGGACAGAAAGAAATATGAGTTTAGAAAACATCTTTGCTTTTCTTCATATCTATCATACTTTTCATTGAATATATATCATGCTTTCATTGAATATATATATATATGTGTGTGTGTCTATATGTGTCTATATGATTAATGTTTAAGTTTTTCACAATGAACAATGAGTTTCTCCTGAAGTGACATTTGAAGTTTCCAGGAAGAAGACGGGGCCCCATAACAACAACTCCACCTGGTTGATATGACATCATGATATTGATAGCGCTACTACAAGACCTGTTTTGGGTACCAGCTGCACAAGACAGTTCCAACTTGGTTAGCTGAAATGGTGGACATCTTGTACAACATTCTGGCCAGACCTCCACAAAATACTCAGGGACTATTTGCAATTTTAAGACATTGATCTTGAAATTTAACCATTATTTTACTTTCATAGGATCCCCCAGAAAGAAAGTTGCCCCATGACAGCTGGAAGTAATTCTAGAGGATGACGTGCCCTCTCCCAGTAAAGTTTGCCCTTGGGTTTAGGGACATCCTTTAGGGGTTGATTAGAATTAGTATACGATTGAGGGTTGGGGGAGGAATTATATAAGCTCAGGGATCATTTGAAAAAATAAAAGAGGGATAATGGGATAATAGTTTGGTACTTGTTGGTACTTGTGAGTTATTGTTTTGAGACAAATATATTGGCATCAATTCTTATATAGATACAAAGTTAAATTAAATTGACTATTGTATGCATGCATGTGTCTACTTCTGTTTAAAACGTTTTTTATGTATTGACATATATTGTATTTATATATATATAGTATATATTTACCATATTGCAGTATACATTTCTACCTCTGATTAAGATACTTATATATTTTTTGTGTATTGATATATATTTACCATATTGCAATGTATATTTGTACATTGTTTATATTTGGAGGTAATTATCCTCATTTGTTACACAGTCGTTTATTGCCTTAGTCTTTAAGTTAGATAGATATTGAGAATTATATAGATTAATAGTCATCTAAGTTTGTCATTTATAAGTTTGTCTGCTTCTGGGGACTAGACTCCCTTCCTGATTGCGCAGAAGGCTATTGTCTGGGATGGTGATCTATAAGTTTTTTTCCCCTTTAAATAAATAACCAATCTATTAATCATAATTCCAAACTGGTGTGGGATTGTTTGTGACTTATGCCTTTGCCTTCATAAACAGACTAATATGTGAAAAAACTGAATTAAAAATAAAAAGCTTTCCACCTAAAAATTGTCCAGACACAGATGAATTTACTACAGAGTTCTACCATAGTCACAAAACTATAAAGTCAATCCATTTTAGACAACGAAGAAAAACAGACAAATAGAAGGAGTTCTCCTAAACTTCTTTTGTGATGATATTATCACTCATTTACCAAACAAGGTGAAGTCACAACAATAGCAACAAAGAACCATAACAGATATCCCAGTTGAATAGGATTGTGATTTATGGGCTGGTTTTCTTTGTTCTATGTTTAAAAACCACTTATGAGTCAGTACATGTAATACTTGTCTTTCTGTGTCTGGGTTACCTTACTCAAAATGATGTTTTCTAGCTCCAACCATTTTCCTACAAAATTTAAGTGCCATTTTTTTTTCTGCTGTGTAGTACTCCATTGTATAAATGTACCATATTTTCCTTGTCCATTCTTCAGTCAAGGGGCATTTAGGTTGTTTCTAGGTTCTGGCTCTGACAAACAAAGGTGCTACGAACATAGTTAAGCACATAGTTCTTAAAGCTTAAAACAAGCATTCTTAACGGGAACACAAACATTGTGGGTCTTATCAGATTTAAGAGGTTTTGGTATCCACAGACATTCACTTTCTCAAGGCTTGGCTCCAATATCTGCAATTGCTTTTCAAGAATAGTGATGACAAAAAGAAATCTGACTCTTCCAGTGTTATACAGAAGTAGAAACAAGGTTTGTATCTCTGTCTTAAAAGTGACAGAGGTGAGTGAGAAATAATGACACATGACAATAATGCACATGACAGCATTTAATGAAAAGAGATGCTATGTATTTGAAAGACAGCCAGGAGGGGGAAAGTGAAGGTGGAAATGATACAACCAAGAAAATTAAAAGATGTAATGAAAAAAATAATCATTATTTTGTTTTGAAATTTAAATATTTAAATTTAAATATTAAAATTTAAATTAACTGTTTGACTATAGGTGTACAGAGCCTTTATTTTATTTAAATATTCTTTTTCCATCACTAGTGTCTCCATGAATCTTATCATAAAAGGATATTGCTTTTTATAAAAAGCTTTTTCTGGGTATATTGAGATGACTTTGTGATTTCGGTCATTGGATCTATTTATGCTATCAATAGCATTTATTGATTTATGTATGATGAACCATCCTTATATCTTTGAAATGTAAACAGCTTGATAATGGTTGATAATTATTTTGATGAGTTTTAACTTGGTTTTCCAGAATTTTATCAGACTTTCCTCTATGATTTTTCAAAAAAAATATCATTATGAATTTACATTTAAATATGTGATGCCTCTGGAATATTTTTAGAAAGCAAATTCTGGGTTTTGTTTTTATAAATAGGTGTATAATTTTAAGCACAATTTGTTTAAAATACTTTCCTTGTCCATTTCATTGGTTTTGATACTTGGTGAATAATTTATTTTTTTAAGTAGGTATCAAAATTTTTGCATTTTAAATATTTTATTGATTTATGGAGTTTAAAAATAATATTATTTTAGACCTTGTTCTTTTTCTTCATTATTATCTTGGATATTAGAGATTGTCTGTCTCATAACACAAACTGTAGAAGTATATTTTAATATTTGCAAACTCCCTTGAAATAGTTTTATTTGAATCTATATGAAATACACAAATCATCACGGAAAGAACTAACATTCTAATATTATTGGTTCTACCTATCTATGATGAATATTTTTACAGCAATTTAGGACTTTGGTTTCTCTCATCTTGTCTTGAGAATGTAGGTCATAAATATATCATGCATTTATTGCCAGCCTTATTCAGAAGTATGATTTTTATATTATCATAAACTGTATTATTTTCTTCTACTGTACTAATTTCACTATTTGTATATTGAATCCTCCTCATTAGAGCTACTGATGTAAGGCAAACTTTGTTCTTTGTTGATTCTCCTTTTGCATTCATGCATATCATTGTTTTTCCATGTATGCTGACTTTCTCGAATTTCTGTACATTTTATTTCATTTTCTTGTTTTATTTCAGAAGTTAAATTTGCCCTATGAAATTTGGGCAGGCAAGTTGAACAGACTATTCTCATCTAATTTCTCATTATGAGGAAAATGTCCTGAATTTGGGTACATATTTAATTAAGTTGAATTTTTAGATATTCGTTATTGGATGAGAAATTCGATTCTTCCTTTGTTGAGACATTAACATCCGCTGTCTACTGGAACTTCTTTCCCTGAATTAATTGATTCAATGATGCAAACTTTATTAGATTATTGATATGTTGTATGTTTCTTCTTTCTTCTGACATATTTATCTTTTCTGCTATTCCAACAATAGACAAAGCATAAACCAAGTTATTAAAAAATCTGTTCGCTGGTGAGTTTATAGAAGCTTAAAATAATTTTCTCTTTAGCTGTTTATTAGAATTCACAGATAAAGTTATCTTAGTCTTGTTTTTTTTATTTTTAAATTATAAGTTCTTCATCTGATTACATAATTATTGGCCTCTATACTTTTAAATTAGTTAAGCTTTGTTTTTTGCTCTTAATTGGAAAGACATTCTTTCATGGTTATACAGACTGGATGTACTTTCAGGAAAGTTATGCACTGGACACTGTGATGGATTAAATAAAAATGATCTCCATAGGCATCATATTTGAATTTTGGTTCATAGGCTGTGAAAATGATTTTTTGAGGATTATAAGCTATGGCCTGGTAGAGTAACTATGCCACTGGTGAAAACAATTTATGCTTCAAAAGTGGTTATTTGCACTTATTTTACCCTAAGTTTCACTGCCTCGTGGTTGTTGTCTCAACATGGAGTCTCAGCTACTGCTTCAGGACAATACCTGACTACCTGCCACCATCCTTCCTGATATGATCATCTTAGATTCTAACCATCTAGGACTGGAAGACCCAATAAATATTTTCTAAGTTACCTTGGTCATGGTATCATCCTCAGAACAATATAAAAGTAACTAAGATAAATTCTCACTTAAATATTGTTTTAAAATACAAAAAAATACATCATAAAATATACATTTACGATAGTGTATTCACATCTTTAGTTTTGATTATTTTTTCTTATTATAATTTCTTCTTACTAGATGCATAAAAGTTCAAATTTCATCTCTTGTTAAGAAGATTCTTTTAATATTATTCTATGCCTTCCCCATGTTTTATAACACTTCTTTTTCTAATTTCTTTTTTGTCTAAAAGTAATACGATGATTTCAATTTTCTTTAAATTGTTATTTTGATATTTATGTACATTTTTAACACTGTGAGTCATATTTAAATTAGTTACATATTCTGGCTTCTTTTTAGATTAAATAAATTTTACTTGTTTTAAAAGTATTTTTTCTAGACTCTATACAGTATAATGCGTTGTTTACATTAATTATTTTAAATAACGTAAAAATTAACACAAGAATTTTCTTTATCCATTGCCTAGAGGATTGTAGCTTATTTGATAATATTTCTTGCTAATTATTAGAGAAACTAAATATTTTTGGCAGTGAAAGTAGAATTAACAATATTTTACAACTGAAGGTTTCTTAATTTGTTGCTTAATTTTCAAATCTAAAATTAAGACTATTACTCCCACTGAAATCATGAATAGTTATATTACTTTATTATTTAATTCATATATAATAATAACTGAATTCTACATTTTCTCTAGTGATTTTGAATTAAATGATATTGTTAATTTTAAAATGTAATCAGTCCCTATCAGTTTGGGACACTTTTAAGTTTTATGTTCAGCTTAATGAAGATATAATTATAAAGATCATTTAAATAATTTTATTAGCATTTACCAGTAATTCAATTTGGGTCAATGTGGTGCAGGTCAACACACCCACAGCTCAGCCTGCTAATATGAATTCCATGCTTGAAAGCCATGTGGAAGCAATGAACAAACTCCCATTTTCCTGAGAGTGTCTGTGATTCTCTACGCCCAGCATGTGTATGTTTGCACTCACATACAACTCCCCCACATTAAACAAGAAAATGTAAAAATCAAAATAAGTCAGTCTAATGTGAAACAAAAAAACAAATTAATTGCATATTTTTATATTTAGGATGTTTAATAAGCTCATTAATAATATTAACCCTATCAACTTACCACCCACAATTAATTTTTATAGAAAATTTTATTTGCATCTTAAAGAACACTATGTCTAGTTTAATTTTGTTCAATGTTAATTTCACCCTGGCTAATGCTGCCTTCCCAATTTAATTCATACCTCCCTTTCTTATACATATACCTCTAATCCAAAGCATCTTATTCATCTGTTGGAGGCCTTGAAATTTAGCTGCTCACAATACTAAGAAAAAGTATATTTCAAATGGCTTTGATGACATAAATTATATCCTTTTCTTATACACATTACCAGGGGACAAAGCCTTTTATTATGCTGTTCAACATTTACTTTTCTCTGTAGATAAAATACTAAAATAAAATAGATCTTTCCCGTAGCTTAAATTTAGGTATACGAAAAACCAAATATTACCCCTCATCTCATATTCATTAGGTATGTCAGAGATTCCTTATAATTAGTGCAATAAGAACTTATACCTTCAAAATACATTGTAATTGACTCAAATATTATTTAATTCTTATGCTGGTTTTGAATATGTTAATTTAGTATTAATCACTACCTTAGGCTACATGGTTTTTGATTAAAGCAAATTTTTTTACAATGTTTTGAATAATATAGTCTTCAAAGAGAATTAATCTAAATTTTTCAGGAGACAAATGGATAAAGAAGCCGCATCATATATACACAGACAATATTCTGTTCTATAAAGCATGACTTTACTTTGCCACAATGTGGGTAAACCTTAGGGACATTATTCTCTAGCCTTTTATACACCATTGTAATCATTTTAATGTCTGCTTATACCTTGTGACATCATGCTTTAAACTTAAATATACACATGAAAATGTTTTTGAAAATAAATTAAATCATATTCTGCTTTCCCCTGTAAACATCAGTCACTATAAAAAATATAATGCACACAGAAGAACTCTTTCTGAGCCAGTATAGATAAATAAATACATATAGGAGAGTTTTTTCAAGAGATGGTTCAACAGTTAAGAGGACTTGCTACTTTTGCTAAAGACCTGGGTTTGGTCTCCAGCATGGGCTAGTAATGTACAATCATTCATAACTCAACTCCAAGGGATCAGGTACCCTCTTCTGACCTCTGTGGGCACTAGACAACCATATAGTGTACTTACATGCAGGAAAAACACTAATATGCATCAAGGAAACAACGTGAGGTAACCACAAAAACCAGGAAAGTGTAAGGTATTATGGAAAGAAGTTGAGTGATTTCAGAGGGGCCAGATGATAAGAAGTGGTAAACAGAAAAATGAGGAGGTAGTTCCAATTAAGCAGAAGCAGTGGGTCAATGTAGAATGCGAAGGGGCAATAAGAGACTCATAACTCCAAGGCTGGTTGATAAAGCCTCAAGAAATTGTATTACTCTAAGCTTACCTATAATTATACATTATATGTGTATCTAAAAAGGTAAAGCCTCCTGTATTGACAATGTTCTTAATAATCATAGACTAATAAAGCACCTATTATCAGACAAGAGAAACATCCTGTTGAATGATTGGTCAGTGATAATCCAAGTGACTCCCCCAAAATAGAGACTATTGGCATACTTCCAAGAAAGATTACATGATAAGGTACTAGGCTATAGGGCTTCAAATTTAAGTCCATTTGGATGGAGGGGGCAAACAAAAAGAATAGTATTGTCTTCCAAACCTTTATTTATCTAAGTTCTATGTTTCACCACAAAATTGTAGTATCTGCACAATTTCTGAAGAATTCAGCTAGAATTCAACTATTTTATGTATTCTATTTTCTTTCCTAATTAAAGATGGATGCAAATATTTATCTTCTCCTTCCAATGAATTCTTCTTATTTATAAAAGGAAGTACCCACAGGTAAGATTTTAAGATCTTTCTTTCTTGGGAAAGAACTTTGTGATATTAAGTTTAAGTAAAATTTAACACTATTTCATAATTATTTACAAACTATGCATTTTAAAATTTTTGTTTCAGCTTAAATGCAGATCAGTTCCTTCTTTTATTCCAACTTTGACATGCAGGTTAATTAGAATGATTTCTTTCTTTTTCGGACATGAAAAGGTTTTCATACAGAGTTCCAACTATTGATTTCTCAGCCAAGAGAAATATCTGCTATTACATAATCTGGATTGTATAAAATATGCATCTTTGTTATCTTAATTATTTAAGTATGCATACTCATTGCTCTGAATACAAAACTGTAAATCATTGTGTGAACTTGAATAAATTCATATTGTGATAAATGAATTTACAATTTTCTTTGCATGGCAAAACTGGATGATTGCCATGTTAAAAATATTCTGTGTGTTCTTGCTTAACTTTTTCTTTCTATTACAAATGGGAATTACTAAAATTTCTTGCCTTAATTCTGATTGTTTCTATGTGTTTATTTGCAGTGACATCAACTATTTTGTCTTTTCAAAGTAATCAATCACCAAAGCATTTAAATTGTTATATATGATATAGTAGTTGATTCTTTTAAAGTACCTCACAATTGGCTATATTTTTACTCTGAAGCACATTTGATCTTGTGTTAATAGGTCATCTTCAGAGTTTTGATTAGTGTTAAGCATATTCCATTTACTCCCCATTTACAGGTTTGAATCTTGGATATATGTTTCATAGGAGATAGTTCATATATATATTCATGCTTTTCCCTGAATCCCAGCAATCTCTCTCTTCTAGTCATGCTTTTTTTAACCACTTATTATTACAAAATCTATCTAGTTAGGATTCTATCTTTTATTATTATTCATTTTATCCCTCTTTCATCTAAACTTTGTGTCCTTTTCCCTACATAATACTGAATTTTTATGAATTCATTTTAATGTATTCCATTCAATTTTCATTTCCCTCATTTTTCAATAATTCTTTGAAAATTTTTATGTTGAATTTTGATTACTTTCATTCCCCCTTCCCTAACTCTTCCAGAAATCTACTCATGTTCTCTACTTATCCAAATCTTTATTCTCTTTTACTTTAAAACTGGTAAATGTAAATTAGTACAGAAACCCACAAATGCTAAAGATGTTGAAAATAGAAACTACAGAATACTCAGCCATAAATGGGACATCTTTAACATGTTCACTCCTCTCAAGTTTCAGTGATCTTGCTGGATGATGAAACAGAATTTTTCTAAGATACAGAGGCAATGGTTGACTGCAAGGAAACAGTGTCATCTAGGCACATCAGAGGAACTGTGCACATGAACTCACATGTGTTTAAAAAAAAACCTTCTCAAGACCCACACAAGTTCAGCCAACTCAATTTCACCATCTCTGATACCATCTTTAGGAGTGCTTTGTAGATTATGTTATATATCATTAATTATCTCAGTGTGGTTTCCAACTGCATTACAATTCATATAGAGCATTGAAACTTTATAATTGGATTCTGTAATTTATCCCTTTCATTTTATGTAGCATGATAATATATTTTATTTGGAAATGTTTTCCAATTTATTTTTATTATTATATTGCTCATATAATATTAACTTATTCATGTTTCAGCTGATTTTAAAATTAAATTGTCTTTAAATTATATTTAGATTGTGAGAAACAAATCTATAGTCTTTCCTGTGTAGATAACAGTTTTATTTCACTTAGTTTTTTATTTCAGATTAATTTGTCTCTCTAGGTGCATTTTCCTGGTGCCTGAGGTTATTTGATATTTATTTCAGTGTAAACCTGGTAGTCATGATACCTTTAAGCTTGTATGTACATAAAGTATCATTTGGTTTAATTTTGTAGTTAGTTTTGCTAGGCTCAGTGCTCTGAAGTGACACCTTCTTCTCCTTCATACCTATAGCAAAACTGCTTTATGATTCTTGCATTGTTTCCTATAAGAGTTGCTGCATCTTGTCTATAATGTTATTGCACAATGCTCTTTTTTTTTCCTTTGGTTTACTTGGAGAATCACTGCTGCTCTCCAGTTCTTTTTTGATTGCCTTCAATGTTGTTTTGTACTATGTAGTCCAGGGATGGCATCTAACTAAAACAAAGTTTCCTGCCTCAGCCTCCAGGTTGCTGAGTTAGAGGTATGCGTGACCACACCAAACTATCTGTCTCTTAGTCTCTTAGTCACTGTTTTCCAGTGATTTAGATGCAGTGATTGCATCTAAACGAATGGTTGCTCATTCGTTTTGTATTTCTTAAAGTCTTACTGATAGTCAAAGATCCATACATTTCATCAAATTTAGGCATTATAAATTTCATTTAAATATATGTCCCCATCTTCTCCTATTTCAGAGGATTTAGATATTTCATTGCATTTTCACCAGACTTTATCATTCAAAATCTTAAAATTTCTCATTTGTTGGATGTTGAATTTCAGAAAACATGTTGTTAGGCTTTGTAGTTAACTAATGATTTCTTCTTTAGTATATAATGGATAATAACACTACCATTCTGAAAAAATTTGTGCAATAACTTTTATTTCCATCTCTAAGCATTTATTTAAGAACTTTAATATATTACATGCATTACTACTTGACTTGTTGAACTTATGTGATCATGCTTACTTTTACATTCTTGATGAAAGATAAACCCACTTTAATTATTTGTCCTTCTATTGGTGCAGCTTTCTCCCTGTTTTGAGTATCTTGTCACTTATTTACACTACTGGTAGCCATTGTGTACTTCACTTACTTCAAAGATGAATGCTTCTATAAACATTTAACTATTCTTGAGCTTTATTCCAGTCAGTTCGGAGGGAAAAAAAATCTATCTATTGCATTTTTCTTTGAGAGTGTTTGAGGATGACATCATCAATGTGCAGCCTGAAGCTAGTCCATGCTTAATTAGGATGTAATGGATTATTGCATAAATTCTAAAATATTCTGGCAGTCTATGACCATCCATTCCTACTTTGATGATGGCCATTGTTTCTGTGTGTATCCTAACCACTCTTAGGTGCCACATTTCAAACCACTGGTCTCTGGTTGTTATATCTTTTCAGATCCATTTATTATTATTATTATTATTATTATTATTATTATTATTATTATCATTATCATTATCATTATTATTTGCTCATCTCTACATTACCCGTCTTGAGGAAACTACTTCTTAAGACCTCAAATTCCAATGACTTACTCTGGAAATTCTGTCTGTCTTGCTCATGTGCATCAAGGAATTCATTGCATTGGCTCAGAAGCATGTCTGAAAAGTGTCTGCTGCCCTCTCACTTTGTAGAGCTAAAGCCTCATTTCAAAGTAGTCAGTTCTATACACATCTGTCGTGTTTCATGTACTGAAAGTCTTTTGTCCTTTCCCACCATGCGTCCACTGTCTTTAACAACAGTGTCTTGTTGATTTGTTGTATCATTAAGTCATTTCATGAACTGGAAAATTAATTTATTTTTATTTTGTTTGTACTTAAGAGAATATCTAGTTTATATTTTTAAAATAGCATTTTCTCTATTCAACACATATTTATTCATAAAAGAGACAAATTGTTAAATATATTTGGCCTACACTTAGTATTTGGAAGTTTTTGATTTAATTTTAATATTTAAATCTTACCAAAAC
>NW_026068030.1:2206618-2233763 GCF_014885135.2 Alexandromys fortis | reverse complement strand
ATATATAACATTATTTTTTTATTTCTTGTACATGCCAAACAGTTTCACCTCCCTCCTTTCCTCTTCTCACCTTTCCTTTCTCATCTATCCCCCTCGCTATTCACTCCTACTCCATCTCCTTTCATGAAGGGGCAAGCCTCCCATGGGGTTGCACATCAAGTTGAGACAGGACCAAGCTCCCTTCTGAGGGGGGGACAGGTAATCCAGTATGGGGAACAGACTTCCAAAAGCCAGCTAAGCAACAGGGAGGAGTCCTACTCTCTCTGTTAGAAGCCTTAGTGACAGACAAAGCTACAGGATTGTCACACCCATGCAAAGGTCCTAGGTCAGTTCCATGCAGGCTCGCTGACCATGCAGGCGCAGGTCAGCTGTCTCTGTGGGTTCCCACATCATAACCTCCTGGCTGGTATAATCGCTCCTACCTTTCTTCTGCAAGACTTTCAGAACTCAGCACAATGCTTATCTCTGGGTCTCTGTCTCTGCTTTCATCAGTTACTGAATAGATATCTCTGATGGCAGTTAGGGAAATAACCAACTGCTTACAGTAGATGGCCAGTTTAGGTGCCCTCTCCACAATTGCTAGAAGTCTTATTTGTGGTCATCCATGTCGGTTTCTGGGGTTTCCCTGGCACTAGGTTTCCCCCTAACTCGGAAATGCTCTCCCCATCAAGAAGTCTCTTTTGTTACTCTCCTCCTCCATCCTGCCTCCAACTGTCCTCCCATACCCAGCCTGCCCAACCCGCTTCCTCCAGTCCCCATCCCTCCATTCCCCCAACCCCTGTCCCCAGTTTACCCAGAAGATTTTTTCTACTTTCCCTTCTCAGGAAAGAAAAAAAAAAATGTATTCATCCTTGGGTCTTTCTTCTCATCTACCCTTTCTGTGACTACGAATTGTATTTTGGTTACTCCTAATAACCTCCTATGCATGAGTACATACCCTGCTTGTCTTTCTGGTCAGAGTTACCTCACTCATGAGAATGATTTTTTTTTTTTAATTTCATCAATTTGCTTGCAAATGTCATAAGATCCTTTGATGTGGGATTCCCCTCTGTGTGCTATGAGTATGTTTTATTACCATTGGTTAATAAAGAAGCTACCTTGTCAGGGCAGAATAGAGTTAGGCAGGAAAAACTAAACTGAATGCGGGAAGAAAGAAGGCAGAGTAAAGGAGATGCCCTGTAGCTAAAATTAGTAATGTAACTGCTAGTGGGAGTGCAAATATGTAGTCACTTTGGAAATAGGTAAGGTGGTTTCTTAAAAGATTGTAGTGTGCTTATACTTACATTAAGTTTCTAGGTCTTAAAGATTAATAGTTACATTGGTATGGAAAACAAAGACAGAGTTTGTTTTTTTCCTACCAGTGTTCTTGGAACAGTGTCAACATGTTAATAAATTCGGTGTTAGAAGAATTTATTTTTTTGAAGTTGTTTTGGTGGCTCTTGATACATATATAAACATGTATATGCACATATGCTTAATTAATTTTGACTTAGAATTAGGAAAGAATTTGTGTCTCTACAGAATCAATGCAATCCCTATCAAAATCCCAATTCAACTATTTTTTTGAGATGCCCCTAAATATACTTCTGATGATTTCTGGTATGTTCTCATAGGAAATAATGATCTAAACACTCAAACTATCAGATTAACATAGTGACTAATTAAGAAAATCATAGATTCTCTCTTTCTGTATAATATATTCATTCAAGCTTTAATCCTTTATGTAAAATAACATCAATCTCATTACTATGGTGATTTGTTTTCACATTGATAAGGGTTAAGTGGCATGTAAAGCAAACATGTTTTAAACAAAGTGTCTGTAGATATTTATCCCTGTGTACATGAAATAATGAGGCCTTGGTTTCTCTCGCCCCTCAACAAGTCATACTTAACCATGAAGAATATGGGGCTTATTGTACATCCTGCAGAGATCCAGCAAGCTTGGTGTTCATAAGTGAGTTGTCTGCTTCAGATATGGGGCTTCACTTACCAGAAAGATGACATCTTTATGAAAAATGTAATTGAAAATTTTGACAAAATTTTTTTTCAAAGATACCTCAAATTTTCTATAGGATAGATATTAGAGAGATAAATTAATTTCCCAACAGCTGCTTAAAGGAGACATCTGCCTTTGGAACAATGGCCTCGTCTAATCTCATTTAAGATAAATTTCAGCTTCTATTATTTCCAATATTGTGTTCATCACATATTTTTTTATAATTTAAGTGATAAAATATGCCCCAGAGGAAAACTAGGTTTTCTGTTCAAATAAGACAGACCAGGTTCTTGATGCAAACTGCTATGTTAATATTTTCCAGATAAATTTATTATGAATAATGATTCATTTTCTTTGGAATTAAGGAGCTATTTCATAGCTCCATTTATCTTTCTTGACAATATTCTCTTCCTCTTGTTCTGAAGCCTTAGTCCCCAGGCTACAAGTAGATACAATCTAATAAATTTTTATTTGGTAAGCTTAAAAAACTCTTGAAATAGTACAACATATACTTATGTTATTGGGAAAAATTTAGAATGAAAGCATATATGTGGATACATTTTTTGCAACATTTATTTTGCTATCTAACTCAGTGATTGTCTATATCACCTCACAGTCTGATGTAATAAAATATGGGTCAAATGTAACTGGCTAACAAAACCATCTTTATTTTATGTCTATCCCCTGATATATCATAATCATCTGTATTTGACTTATTAAACATTTTACTTAGCAGGTGTTCTGGCGATGGTGTCTTTCATATTGTGATGTGCTGAGAGTGCTCTGAAGTAATATTTAGGGAGATAATTAATAGCCAGCAGTTCTGAAATAGTATAATGGTAGCCTAGATAATAAAAAAAAATGATTAGTAGTAGACAACATTTTTGCTAGAGTATAGAACCTTACACTCAAGCCTGCATGCTTGAAAATCACCAACAATGAGGACTAACACACACAAAAGTACTGAAATTCTATGTATTGCCTTTTATAATAAAGAAAGCTACATGATAAAAACAGACAGTTGAAAAGTTAGAAAGAAATATTTTGCAATAACTTTAAGAACCTCTAAATACTTTAATATATTCCTATATGATTGTTATTGTTTAATACATCCAATTTATATTCATAAATTCTATAAATAATTTGCTAGTGAAAACACTGAATAAATTAAGCAGTATATATTGTCTAGACCAATTGTAATTCACATATAGAAACCTTGCATTAATGATTACTATATAAATTACCTTGGTAAATGTAGTAAATATTGATGTTAATTATAATATTTAAATTAAAAATGATTGTAGAAACAATGTAATTCTATTTGTAAAACTTTTCAAAATGTTTGTATATTAAACAATTATAAATTATTTAATTTTAATTTCTTATTTGTCTTTCAGTTTATGTTTTTAATATGTTAATAAAATGAAAAATGTATTTTATTTCTATTTTAGAATATATACATTTCAATTAAATTGAAATTCTAAGACAGTGTACACTTTCATAGATTAGTATTTTATTGTCTTCCAGTCTCTATTTGCATTTTAAACTGTAATATATGAGCAGTCAATAAATACCATTGTGAGGGATGAATGAAAAATTACATGTTTTTAACACCATGGTAATCTCTGTGGCATGAAATGAGAAATAGTAAGGAAAGAAATGGTGAAAGCATGCATTGATCATACATGCTCCCATGTTTAAAAAAAGAGAGAAAATGCCATGTGCTGTATTTGATAGACTTATGATCCCCCTATTGTTATATATGTAACCACATGGCTATTTAAATCAAAGAGAATGCTATATGCAACTGAGATAAAATTTGTACTTATAAGCAAATGAAAATCTCTTTTAAAAAAAATTGTTCACCTGGTCTTCATTTAACTTTGGTATATGGTACTTATCTAAAAAAAAAAAATGCCCATTTCTTTTACATTTTCCAGTTTTGTGGCATACAGGCTTTTGTAGTAAGATCTAATGATTCTCTGAATTTCATCTGTGTCTGTGGTTATGTCCCCCTTTTCATTTCCGATCTTAATAATTTGCATGTTCTCTCTCTGCTGTTTGATTAGTTTAGATAGGGGTTTGTCAATCTTGTTGATTTTCTCCAAGAACCAGCTTTTGGTTTCATTGATTCTTTGGATTGTTTTCTGTGTTTCTATTTTGTTGATTTCAGCCCTCAGTTTGACTATTTCCAGTCTTCTACTCCTCCTGGGTGAGTTTACTTCTTTTTTTTCTAGTTAAGTGCTGTTAAGTCTCTAATGTGTGCTTTCTCTGTTTTCTTTATGTGGGCACTTAGTGCTATGAACTTTCCTCTTAGCACTGCTTTCATAGTTTCCCATAGGTTTGAGTATTCTGTGTCTTTATTTTCATTAAATTCAAGAAAGACTTTAATTTCTTTCTTAATTTCTTCCTTAACCCAGGTGTGGTTCAGAAGTTGACTGTTCAGTTTCCATGAGTTTGTAGGCTTTCTGTTGTTGAATTCTAACTTTATTCCATGGTAATCCGATAGTACACAGGTGGTTACTATAATTTCTTTGTATCTATGGATGTTTGCTTTGTTACCAATTATGTGATCAGTATTTGAGAAGGTTTCATGAAATGCTGAAAAGAAGGTATATTCTTTCCTATTTGGGTGGAATGTTCTATAGATGTCTGTTAAGTCCATTCGGTTTATTACATCTGTTCTCTTATTTCTCTGCTAAGATTCTGTCTGGTTGACTTGTCCACTGGTGAGAGAGGAGTGTTGAAATCTCTTACTATTAGAGTGTGTGGTTCGATGTATGCTTTGAGTTCCAGTAATTTTTTTTAACATATGTGGGTGCTTTTATATTAGGGGCATAGATATTCAGGATTGAGATGTCATCCTGATGAATTGTTCCTGTTATGAGAATAAAGTGTCCTTCTCTATCGCTTCTGATTGATTTTAGTTTGAAGTAAATTTTGATAAATATTAATATAGCCACTCCTGCTTGATTCTTTGGACCATTTGATTGGAAAGCCTTTCCCCAACACTTTACTCTGAGGTAGTATCTGTCTTTGAATTTGAGGTGTGTTTCTTGTAAACAGCAGAATGTTGGATTCTGTTTTCATATCCATTCTCTTAACCTGTGCCTTTTTATAGGTGAATTGAGTCCATTGATATTAAGTGCTATTCATGAACAGTGGTTGCTAACTCTGGTTATTTTTCCTGGTAGTAGTGTTTGTGTGTTTCCCTTCTTTAAGTTGTACTAGTGGAGGGATATTAGATGCTTATGTTATTATGGGTGTTGTTGGCTTCTTTGGTTTGTGGTTTTCCTTCTAGTATTTTCTGTTCTAGCAATAACAACCAGACAGTATAAGGAGATCAAGGGGATTCTTTGGAAAGGAAAAAGTTAAACTTTCATTATTTGCAGATGATATGATAGTGCACATAAGCGAACCCAAAAACTCTACCAAAGAACTCCTACATCTGATAAACACCTTTAGTAACGTGTCAGGATACAAGATCAACTCCAAAAAATCAGTTGCCCTCCTATACACAAAAGATCAAAAAGCAGAGAGGGAAATCAGAGAAGCATCACCTTTCATGATAGCCACAAAGAGCATAAAATATCTTGTGGGAACTCTAACCAAGGAAGTGAAAGATCGATTTGACAAGAACTTTAAGTCTTTGAAGAAAGTGAAGAGAATAGCAGAAAATGGAAGGATCTCCCTTGCTTTTGGATTGAAAGGAACAATATAGTAAAAATGGCAATTTTACCAAAACTAATCTGTAGATTCAATGCAATCTGCATCAAAATCCCAACAAAATTCTTCACAGACCTTGAGAAAACAATAATAAACTTTATATGGAAAAACATAAAACCTAGGATAGCCAAAACAATCTTATACAATAAAAGTACTTCTGGAGGCATTACCATCCCTGACTTCAAACTCTATTATAGCTACAGTAATGAAAACAGCCTGGTATTGGCATAAAAACAGAGATGTTGACCAATGGAATTGAATAGAAGACCCAGATATTAACCCCACAAACCTATGAATACCTGATTTTCAAAAAAGGAGCTAAAATTATACAATGGAAGAAAGAAAGCATCTTTAACAAATAGTGCTGGAATAACTGGATTTCAACTTGTAGAAGAATGAAAATAGATCCATATCTATCCAGCGGGGCTGCGTCCCCAACACCCCGGCCACTTGGCTAGCTCATGCCCGAAATAACAACACACAACTGTATTCATTTAAGAACTGCTTGGCCCATGAACTCTAGCCCTTACAGGCTACAGGCTAATTCTCGCACCTGGACTAGCCCATTTCTAATGATGTGTGTAAGCACCCCAAGGTGCGCTTACTGGGAAGATTCTAGCCTCCGTCCATCATGGTGTCTCTGCTCCAGAGAGCAGAGCTATTCGGTCCCTCTGGAAGCAGAGCAGAGTCTGACCTCACTTCCTCTTCCGCCCAGATCCTATTCTGTTTATTCCTCCCACCAATGCTTTAACCTATCAGGGCCAAGCAGTTTCTTTATTGCTCAGCCAATGAAATCAACAGATTGATATATGACACTCCCACATCACTTCCCCCTTTTCTGTTTAAACAAAAAAAAAGGAAGGCTTTAACTTAACATCCAAAGCTCTAGAAATGACAGAGACATCTCGCTGACTGGACAGTCACCCAAAGTTCCTCTGTACCATTGGGGCATCCATCTTCAGCCTACAGTCCCATAGTTTCCAGCAGACATTTCCACAGAGCAGGAAATTTCAAAGACAGTCACTATCTGCTTGTCCTGAAGAATGTCTTGCAGACTCTTTCATGAATCAGGAACCCGGAAAGATCATCTCACCTTTAGGCAAGTTCAGCAGTCCTCTCTCTGCGGGTTCTCTGTGTCCAGTTTATGCAATAGTCCAGGCAAGAGCAGTTTCTTGCCCAAATGGCTATCAAACTCCATAAGGATCCTCTTCGATGCCCATCTTCCTCTTGAAGTAGATTGGTGATGCCAAGAGCAGAGTGTCTCATTGTCATGAAAAGTACTAAGTTATTAAAACATTTAATAGCATATTCTATAATCTTTGAAAAATATGAAGAATGCCTATCTAAAATATATCTATGCACATCTAGAAAACCTTAACTAACATGACTTCAAACTTGACTATTATTAATGATTATCCATTAACAACCTATATACATTACAAAATTAACCTTAAATTTAAATCACTAAAGCAAAATCCATATCAATGTAAATTATTCATACCTATATCATCTCCCCCTTTAAATGTAAAAGAATATTTATAAACAGTATTTGGGAATATGGGCGCAGTTTTTTCTCTCCAAACTGCTTCCTGCTGAATGGGGCGTCGTTAATTAGGTCATTCATGGTATAACCTGTGTGCTAGTTTCATCTCAGTTGGCAGTTGAGTGAAGCAATTTTCTGAAGGTATTCACAGCAACCGTTCAGGAGGGCATGGTCCATCATACCAAATCGGAATAGAAGAAATGAACATGGTCTCATCCTCTGTGAAAACAAAATAGGAAACTCCTTTCGAAAGCATCATGTCCTTAGATCCAAATTTCAAAGTCAAGGCATCAAAATCTCTAAGTTGGATTAGTTCAGCAGCATTTATAAACAAATATCTTTTGGCAGCTGTTGCTCCTTCCTCAGCATTCAAACAATTCAAAGAGAGCATAATAGTATACAGTATCAAGATTCTCTGTGTATTTTCCATCTTTGTACGCTTTATTTTAACCTCTATTTCGTTTATTTTTACTTTTATTGTATATTCTCTGTATCTTTGTCCTGGAATAACTCTGTAGACCAGTCTCTCCTTGAACTCTCAGAGATCTGCCTGTCTCTGCCTCCCAGGCATTGGGATTAAAGGTGTTTGCTACCATACCTTGAACTCACAGAGATCTGCCTGTCTCTGCCTCCCAGGCATTGGGATTAAAGGTGTTTGCTACCATACCTTGAACTCACAGAGATCTGTTTGTCTCTGCCTTCTAGGCACTGGGATTGAAGGCGTGTGCTACCACACCTTGGAGTCACAGAGGTCAACCTCCCTCTGCCTCCCAAGCGTTGGGATTAAAGGGGTGTACTACCACACTCAACTTCTCTTTTTCTTACTTTTTTTTTTACTTTAAGAATTTTAAGTTTTAGTCTGCATACATTTTTAACACTGTAAATCATTTAAACATTTTCTTTATCTTTGAATCTCTTTACTGTATATCTCTCTTTTTCTGACCACAAATGGATTAAAGACCACAATATCAATCTGACTATGTGGAACCTGATTGAATAGAAGAGAAAGTTGGAAGTAGTCTGCAACCAATTCTTACATATAACCCCAGTAGCACAGACAATAAGAGCAACAATGAATGAATGTGACCTCCCGAAACTGAGAAGCTTCTGTAATACAAAAGACACTGTCATTAAGACAAAAAGGCAACCAACTGAATGGGAGAAGATCTTTACCAATCCTGCATCAGACAAAGGTCTGATCTCCAAAATATATAAAGAACTCAAGAAACTAGACACTAAACCTCTAATTAACCCAATTAAAAAATAGGGTACTGAACTGAACAGAGAATTCTCAACAGAAGAAGTTCAAATGGCCAAAAGACACTTAAGGTCATTCTCAACCTCCTTAGTGATCAGGGAAATGCAAATCAAAACAACTTTGAGATACCATCTTACACTGGTCACAATGGCTACAATCAAAAACACCAATGATAGCCTATGCTGGAGAGGTTGTAGACTAAGCGGAACACTCATCCATTGTTGGTGGGAATGCAAACTTGTGCAACCACTTTGGAAATCAGTGTGGAGGTTTCTCAGGAAACTGGGAGTCAACCTACCTCAAGATCCAGCAATTCTGCTCTTGGGGATATACCCAATCATACTACAAAAGCAATTGTTCAACTATGTTCATAACAACACTATTTGTAATGACCAGAACCTGGAAACAACCTAGGTGCCCCTCAATAGAAGAATGGATAAAGAAGGTGTGGCACATATATATTTTAGATTTCTACTAAGCGGTAAAAAAACAACGATGTCTTGAACTTTGCACGGAAATTGATGGAAATACAAAACACTATCCTGAGTGAGGTAACCCAGACCCAAAAAGATGAATATGGTATGTACTCACTCATAAGCAGATTCTATCCATAAACAAAGGACATTGAGCCTATAGTTCGTGATCCTAGAGAAGCTAAATAAGAAGGTGAACCCAAAGAAAAGCATATATTTATCCTTCTGAATATTGGAAGTTGACAAGACCGTCGGGCAAAAGTTGGGAGCAGAGGGGTGAGGGTGGATTGGGGGGAAGGGGAGATGGGGAGAGAGAAGAGAGAAGGGGAGGACTGGGGAGAGCTTGGGGGAATGGGATAATTGAAATAGAGGAAGGGTGGATATGGGAGCAGGGAAGAAGTTATCCTAACCAAGGGAGCCATTTTAGGTTTGGCTAGAGTCTTGGCTCTAGAGGGGTTACCAGGTGGCCAAGGGGATTTCCCCAACTAGTTCCGTGGGCAGCAGAGGAGAGGGTGCCTGTACTGGCCTTATCCTATAGCCACACTGATGAATATCTTGCATATCACCATAGAACCTTCATCCGGCGATGGATGGAGATAGAGACAGAGACCCACACTGGAGCACTGGACTGAGTTCTCAACGTCCAAATGAGGAGCAGAAGGACAGAGAACATGAGCAAGAAAGTCAGGACCACGAGGGGTGCGTCTACCCACTGAGACAATAGGACTGAGCTAAGGGGAGCTCACCAAGGCCAGCTGGACTGGGACTGATGGAGCATGTGATCAAACTGGGCTCTCTGAATGTGGCTGACAATGAGGGCTGACTAAGAAGCCAAGGACAATGGCACTGGGTTTTGATCCTATTGCATGTACTGGCTTTTTGGAACCTAGTCTGTTTGGATGCACACCTTTCTACACCTTGATGGAGGGGGGAGGACCTTGGACTTCCTACAGGGCAGGAAACCCTGATTGCTCTTGGGACTGGAGAGGGAGGGGGAAAGGGAGTGGGGGGAATGGGAGGGAAATGGGAGGAGAGGAGGAGGTGGAAATTTTTAATAAATAAATAAATAAATTTTAAAAAAATGAAGGAAAGAATGTAGACTATTCCCACTTCTCATCTGGCACAGACTCTAATCCAGATTCTTTCCTGAGTAGAGCCAACTGGAAGCAAATGAGGGCTCCCTTTAATTTAATGGCTATTTATTTTAGGTGGTTTCTTGTTTAAACATCTATAAATTATATAGTATGACTTATTTGCCTTACAGTCCATGATAACTTAGAAGAACATACTTTATCTAATCTTTATATAAAATCTATTAATATTCCTCTTGAACTTTTAGGGTTTAATTTTAAGCTTTCAAGACAACCAATCTGATAGGTAGCTCTATAATGTATGGTTGCCCATTTCAGGCCATTGTGCAAATGAAACCATACTGTGTGGCCTTATGAGTGTTCAGATTTTGTTCATGAATGCATTTAGACTACTCATCTCTTCTCCTTTGGGGTGACATCAGAACCTGACTGATGTTTATGGAACCACTAGTGCCAGGTAGCACAGCTATACTACAACATACTCACCAACTTACCCAGTGGGTAGACTATTCAGAGGTACCTTGATTTGGTCAGTGCAAATAAATATGCAGCATTTCCATACAAACCTAATTGTGAATAAGAGCTATCACAATGACAAAAACAAGTAAAATATAAAGCTTGCTTTGTAGTTGTAAAACTACAAATATCATCTGTTTTCTTGAAAACATTAGCCCATGCTATTTTATTTGGGACACTGGGGAGAATGACTGCAAAGTAAAATTGGGAGAATGTACTTTTTAATGAAACAGTAACACAGTTACTTATGGTCTAGATATCAATGCAGGCTTATTTGTCAATTACATTTTGCAAAGCACACAATTGTCTTTCTTCTTTCTCTCTCTTTTGCTACTTATTCCCTTCACTCTAATGGCCTTAAGTTTCAAACCATTCCCCATTAATCTATATGCTAGAGTTTGGTTATAGCTTTAACGTTCACTTATTTTATATGCTCTTTCATTTTTGTAAATGAAAGAATTTTTAAAAATCTAGTTATAGGCTATGTTTAGAATTAAATTAACTCCCCAGGCTTGCGGTTTGCCTTCTGTCCCATTCTATAAAGATGGTTATGTTCAATAAAACATAGTATTAAAAGTTTGTATATATATATATATATAATAAATGGTAATTACATATGTTTGAAGTCTGAATAAGTTAAATAACCATTGTGTCAATTTATTAGTATTAAATTATCTCTTAGGTTCTAAAAGGCTACAAGTATTGTTAGACATTACAGTCAAAGTCAAAAATGTAATCTGAGGTTCCCTAAGACTATTAGCCTAGTGTATACTCAGACCATTTCTTTAACCTGCCTTTAGGAGAATAATGTAATACCCAACTTCACTTGCACTGGATTTCCCATGTAATCAACGTTTACAACCTAAGCTAAAGTTTAGCTCTAATCTTATGTACTCTTCCATGCTTCTGAACCAAGGGTATACATGTGCGTTATAATTACTTTCTAAAATCAGCAACTAAGACAAAAATGACCTTACAAAATGAACATGCACCATAAAATTGAACAGAACATGTGATTATTGCTTATAAAACAACAATGTTTGTATTACTATTTATTATCTGGGTCAGATGACGCCTGTGTAGTCAGTGAAACTTTGTTTGATTTCTGCAAAGTATCTCCTTTTCTTTTCCCATGTGATATTTTCTGTGTTGTTTAGCAAAAATAGCACAGGAATTATTTATGAGGAATGAAGAGAGAGTGAGGCCAAAGTAGAAAATTCAAATATGAGCTCTCTCTCATTAAATAACACCAAGAGAAAGGGTGATTTCTTTCTTTAATATGACACCAATGCATTATTGTTGACTATGAGTTTATCATTAATGCATTCAAATTGGCCACAATTTGCACAATTCAAAGATAACATAAAATAAAGAGCAAACATGTACCTTTTTTCACCTGTCACCTACACACTTGCCATATTAAGCAAATCCAAACAATTTCAGCTCTATATAGAGTTTCAGAATTTTTTAAGGTATTATGAAACTTCTTATGTGAATGACTTTAGGTTTATACTTTGTTATGCCACATCAATTACCAACATTGAGAAATCAGTCTCAAGGTCTCAAGAAACATTTTATTTGTAGAAATTACACAGTTGCTATTAAAAAACTCCTCATCCTCCAACCCAACTTTTGTCACTAATATCTTTTTTTTTTTTTTGCTCTATGAATTTGTCATTTCCAGCTACCTTTTCTAAAAACATCACTGAAACAACTTGTGACTAGCTTTGCTTATTTAGAACACTAACTTCACAGGCTATTCTACTTTTCGTGTTAAATCTGATGTATTATTTTACTTATCCAGCCACATGTTTCTATACATATTTGGATCGCTTGTTCTTCTTGGCTAGTGTATAGAATGGTTAAGTTAAGGTCATGTAGTAGAATTTCAATTGTGTTTGAAAAATAAAGACTTTCTGAGGATTTGAGACTAAGACTTACAAACTAGGTTATGGTAACACACACCTTTAATCCCAGTAGTCACACTGGTTGCCATAGAAATTGGGAGGTGTGTGCCTTTAATCCCCATGGTGCACACCATTAATCCCAGTGTAGAGAAAAATATAAGATGGGGGGACAGCTCTCAGAAATAGTCTCATTCTGAGATTTCAAAAGGCAAGATCACCATTTTACGTCTAAGGTCGAATTAAGAGTCAGTGGCTGGCTATTTTGATTTTTGGAACTTCAGGTTGTAATTTGACCCATAGTTTTTTTTATCGTGCTCCAAGATCATTTAGATGTAATAAAATTGTTATTTTTTAACATTTTAACCAGCTGACACATTTTTAATGAGTATATATTTTTACTTTTACTGTAAAGTCTGTGTGTTTGATGCTAGTTTGTTATGGGATTCATGTGATTTTTCTGTTAGTTTTATAACGAATTAAAGCTTGATATAGTATTAGAACACACACACACACACTCACACACACACACAAATGATCACTATATTACTAGTACCAAGAAGTGATTTTTAAAATATATGATTTTTAATATATGAAGAAGTTGACTTCATTCTAAAAGTTTATTCTTGCATATCATGTTATTGTCTCTGAAAATTCCATGAAAAATTTATAGTAATACCAACATAATACAAAACAAAATTTAATCTGAAATTGACTGCAGGGCATTTTTTTTTTTTGTTATAAAATAAGAATTCGATGGTGTCCTCCAGATGGGGAAGGGAAAGAAAACACATTTCCTAGGAAATTATTGTATTCAAACCTGCAGCTAGACTGACTCCCACAAAACTCCAAGAAAGGTTAGGAGACCAAAGATGCTTGCAGGGAATATTTAACAGCCTAATAGAATGCCATGTTATTTATATACTAAATGAAAGCAATTTGGAGTTGATTGAAAGTGTAAGTCACAAACTATCCCACACCAGTTTGGAATTATGATTAATAGAATGGTTATTTATTTAAGGGGAAAAAAACTTACAGATCACCATCCCAGACAGGAAGCAGAGCCAGAAGCAAGAGAGCCAGTGGAGGGCAGTGGCCACTTTTTTAAAGAGAGAAAGACCACACCCCAATGAGCTGGTATCTCAGCAGCTATTGGTTGAAGGACCAGAAGGAGCTCCCACAACACCTCCCCTTTTTGTTTAAGTAAGAGAGTTCTAAACCTACTATGAAATTATATACATTAAGTACAAATATTCTATTCTAACTAGCTTAAGTCTTGTATAATAAATAACTTGGCCAAGTCATGAGAGAAAAGTAACAATATTTATATAGTCTTCAACCCCATCGAAGATCTGAGAAGGGAAATAATGTTACCTGAGTAATTAGGAAGTGCAATTAAACAACTTCCAAAACATGCAACAAATCACAGAGACAACTAGCTACCTGGGCTATCACCCAAAGTCACGTTTGCAGTGTTGAAGCAACCAACTTTGGCTAAGGCCTAACATAACTGACATACCATTTTCAAAGGCAAGAAACTTTTCAAAACTATCTTACCCTGTCTTAGCAATATATGACAGTCCTGTTTTATCCATTTATGGATACTCTGTATCTCTGTCAGTGGTTGAGTTATGGGCATTTCTTTGCCCAAAGGCCAGTTCTGCCAAGAAGAAAGGCTCCAGGTGGAGTGTCTTTGGTGCTCAACATTCTTTTGGGAATAGATCGGTGTTGCCTGGAGTGATTCAGCTATTAGCTGAAGGAGCAGAAGGAGCTCCCGCATCAGTTGATCTTCAGAGACTCCTGCTTACCTACTTGCTGTATAGAGTCTTTCGTTATCTGTTTAAAAACTGTAGATAAGGGTTGTATTCTGGGAATACAGTTATATATCCAAACAAGCTATTGGATTCAGCTTCCAGGAATCACTAAGAAAAAGCAACAATGTGCTACCTGATTTCTCGTGCTTCCCCACTCTCTGATATCATAGAAAATTGACTTGGGGAATTAGGACTGATGTAGCATCTCATTGAAATGTGTCAGTTCTGTGTTTGGAAATGCTCTCCAAAGACTGTTGAGCAGATAAGCAGAAGCACAGACATCAAAAGAGCTTACGCTCCTTAGAATCCACATAGCCACTCCCACAACCTCGGTGGAACTCTGACAGCTTGCTCCAATACTGAGGGGACTTAAGAGCTTACAAAAAATACTGAGGGGACTATTAGCTTGCTAAATTACTAAGGGAACCAAGAGCATGATATAACTCTGAAGGGATCAAAAGAGAGGACCAAAGGAGTAAACCAGGAGAGAAGACAAAAAGAGCAGTTTAGGGAGACCTCAGAGGCTTCCTGAGAACAGACATATTGACAGTAAAAGGCATACCAATAACAATTCCCAAACACTCAATCAGCCACTGCAAGGGTTGGAACAAGATGCAAAGACCCTGCTGACCTCATTTGAAGGAAGACGTATGTAGGCACCAATGCAAGAATTCATCCAATAACCTAAAATGTAACATGGTAACACCAGAACTCAGTGCTCATACAACAGGAAGATTTGGTCATCCCAGAAGAAGCAGAAAAAATGACTTTAAATATAACTTTATGAAAATGATAGAGACCTTTAAAGAGGAAATGAAAAATTCCTTAAAGAAATGGAGTAAAAGACAAACAAAAAAATGGAAGAAATTAATAAATCCCTCAAAGAAACCCCCAAAACAAGAAAAAAAAAACAGTGAAACAGGTGAAGTAAACAGTTCAAGACTTGAAGACTGAAATAGAGGTAATAAACAAGATACAAACTGAGAGAGTACTGGATATGGAAAATCTAGGTAAATAAACAGGAACTCCAGAGACAAGTATAACCAACAGAATACAAGAGACAGAAGAAAGAATCTCAGGTGTTGAGGATACTATACAGGAAATAGACTCATTGGTCAAAGAATATTGCATCCAACAAATTCTTAACATCAAACATCCAGGAAATCTGCGACACCATGGAAAGATCAAATTTAAGAATAATAGGTATAGAAGAAGGAGAACTCCAACTTAAAGGCACAGAAAATGCATTCAACAAAATTATAGAATACTTTCCTAAACTAAAGAAGAATATCCGTATGAAGATACAAGAAGCTTACAGAACACCAAAGAGACAAGATCAAAAGAAAAATTCCCTCCACATATAATAATCAAAATGTAAAATAATGATAAGAGCTGCAAAGGAAAAAGATCCAAAAACATTTAAAGGTAGACCTATCAGAATTACACCCAATTTCTCAATGGAAATCAGGAAAGACAGAAGGTCCTGGGAAGATGTGATGCAGACACTAAGAGACCGTGGATGCAAGCCCAGACTAGAATACCCAGCAAAGTTTTCAGTCACCATTGATGGAGAAAACAAGATATTCCATGACAAAAACAGGTTTAAATAATACATATCCACAAACCCAGTTCTACAGAAAATACCCCAACTCCAGGAAGCTAACTGCACCCACAAAAACACAGGCAACAGATAACACCCCACCAGCAAAACCCAAATAAGGGAAACACATAAACACTACTACTGAAAAATAATAGGAATTAAAAACCATTGGTCATTAATATCTCTTAATATCAGTAGACTCAATTCACCTATAAAAAGACACTAGCTAAGAGAATGGATACCAAAACAGGATCTAGCATTCTGCTGTATACAAGAAACACACCTGTAGGGAGAAGTTTCTGTCCTGCCTGGTTCCATAGTCATTTTGTCCCAAAGAAATACACAGAGGTCTATATTAATCATAAACTGATTTGCCTACTAGCTCAGGCTTCTTATTAACTCTTAAAACTTACATTAACTTATTATCCTTATCTGTGTTAGCCAAATGGCTTGGTACCTTTCATCAGTGAGGCATTCTTATTTTGCTTCCTCTCTGTCTGGGTGAGAACTGCAGACTGAATCATTTCTCTTCCCAGACTTCTCCTGTTCTCATTGCCCCATCTATACATCCTGTCTGGTTGTCCTGCCTATACTTCCTACTTGGCTATTGGCCAATCAGGATTTTATTAAAATACAATTGATGGAGTACAATTGTTCCAAAACACACACCTCAACCTCAAAGATGGACAATACCTCTGAGTAAAGGGTTGGGAAAAGGTTATCCAATCAAATGGATTCTAGGAAATAAGTGAATGTAGCTATCCTAATATCTAACAAAATAAATTTCAAACTAAAATCAATTAGAGAAGGACACTTTATACTCATAACAGGAACATTCATCAAGATTTAGTCTCAATCCTGAACATCTATACCCCTAATACAAGAGCATCCAAATATGTAAAAGAAACACTGATATAACTTAAATAGCAAATAAAACACCACACACTAATAGTAGGAGACTTCAACACTCCACTCTCACCAATGGACAGGTCAACCAGACAGAAACTTAACAGAGAAATAAATGAACTAACAGATGTCATGACTCAAATGGACTTAAACAACATCTATAGAATATTCCACCCAAACACAAAAGAATATATTTTCTTCTCGACACCTCATGGGACCTTCTCTTAAATTGATCACATACTCAGTAACAAAGCAAACCTCCACAGATACAAAAAAAAATGGAGTAACCCTCTGTGTCTTATCAAATCACCATGGTTTTAAGTTATTTTCGGCAACAACACAAATTACAGAAAGCCTACAAACTCATTGAAATGGAACAGAGCTTAATTGAACCTAGATCAAGGAAGAAATAAAGAAGGAAATTATAGAACTTCTACAGCTGATAAATGTCTTCAGTGATGTGGCAAGATAAAAGATCAACTCAAAAAATTCAGTAGCTCACCTATATACAAATGATAAAGAAACTGAGAGGGAAATCAGAGAAAAATCACCTTTCACAATAGCTACAAACAACATAAAATATATTGGGGTAAGACTAGCCAAAGAAGTAAACGACCTATTCGGCAAAAACTTAAGTCTTTAAAGAAAGAAATAGAAGAATATACGAAAAAAAATGAAAAGATCTCCCATGCTCTTGGATAAATAGGATCAAAACAACAAAATGGTAACCCTACCAAAAGCAATCTATGGATTCAGCGCAGTCCCCATAAAAATCCTAACACAATTTTTCACAGACCTTGAAAAAACAATAATTAACTTTATATGGAAAAACAAAAACCCTAGGGTAGCCAAAATAATCCTGTACAATAAAAGAACTTATGGAGGCATCACCATCCCTGACATCAAACTCTATGTCAGAGCTACAGTAATGAAAACAGCTTGGTGCTGGCATAAAAACAGAGAGGTTGACCAATAGAATCAAACTGAAGGCCCAGATATTAATCCACACACTTATGAACACCTGATTTTTGATAAAGAAGCTAAAATTATACAATAGAAAAAAAGAAAGTATCTTCAACAAATGGTGCTAGCCTAACTGGGTGTCAACATGTAGAAGAATAAAAATAGATCCATATCTATCCCCATGTACAAAACTCAAGTCCAAATGGATAAAAGATCTCAATATAAATATGATCATCTTGAACCTGATAGAAGAGAAAGTGGGAAGCATTCTTCAATGCATGGGCTGAGGAGATCTTTTCTTAAATATAACCCCAATAGCACAGACACTGAGAGCAACAATTAATAAATGGGACCTCCTGAAATTGAGAGGCTTCTGTAAAGCAAAGGACACAGTCAATAAGACAAAAAGGCAGCCTACTGAATGAGGAAAAATTCTCACTAACGTTACATCAGACAAAAGACTAATCTCTAAAATATATAAAGAACTCAAAAAAACAGACATCAAAATTTTAAATAACCCAGTTAAAAATGGGGTACAGAATAAACAGAGAATTCTCAACAGAAGAATCTCAAATGGCCAAAAGATACTTAAAGAAATGTTTAGCATCCTTAGCCATCAGGGAAATGCAAATCAAAACAACTCTAAGATACTATCGTTTACCTGTCAGAATGGCGAAGATCAAAAACACCAATGATAGCTTATGCTGGAGAGGATGCGAAGGAAGGGTAAAACTTCTCCGTTGCTGGTGGGAATGCAAACTTGTACAACCACTTTGGAAATCAGTATGGCAGTTTCTCAGAAAATTGGTTTTCACCCTGCCTCATGAACCAGCAATACTGCTCTTGGGAATATACCCAAAAGATGTTCAATCATATTACAAAGGCATTAGTTCAACTATGCTCATAGCAGCACTATTTGTAATATCCAGAACCTGGAAACAACCTAGATGCCCCTCAACCTAAGAATGGATGAAAAATATATGGCACATTTACACATTAGAATACTACTTAGCAGTAAAAACAGCATCTTGAATTTTGCATGCAAATAAATGAAATTAGAAAACACTATCTTGAATGAGGTAACCCAGAGCCATAAAGAGGAATATGGTATGTATTCACTTATAATTGGATACTAGGTATAAACAAAGAATATTGAGCCTATAATTATTGGTTTTTAGAGAAGCTAAATAATAAGGTGAACCCTTAGAAAAACATATATAGATCCACCTTGGAAAGTGGAAACAGACAAGAAAGCCTGACAAAATTGGGAGCATAGGAGTGGGGGAAGAAGGGAGGGTGTAACTGGAAGAGGAAGGACAAGGGGAGGGGGTGAAGAGAGCTTGAGGGAATAGGATAATCGAGGAGAAAAGACAGTTATGAGGGTGAAGAAAGAGATTCTAATCCATTATAGGATTAGTAAGAACTGGCCCTATAGAAATTCCCAGGGATCCAAAAGGATGACCCTGCCTAAGAACCTAAGCAACAGAGGAGGGGGACATTCTTGACTTCCCCTGTTACTACAGGGCAATATAACCATAGAACCTCTATCCAGCAACTGATGGAAATAGAGGCAGAGACGTGCATAGGAGCACTGGACTGAGCTCCCAAGGTCCAGTTGAAGAGTGGGAGGAGTGAGAATATGAGCAAAGAGGCCAAGACCATAATGGGTTCACCCACTGAAACAGTTTACCTGAGCTAATGGGAGCTGAACTGGGAAGGAACAAGCATAGGACCAAACTAGTCCCTCCAAATGTGTTTGACAGTTGCATGGCTAGAGCAGACTGAGGGGCCACTGGCAGTGGCACCAGGATTTATCCCTACAACATGTACTGGCTTTGGCGTATTTTTTTCTCTTTGGATGATACCTTACTCAGCCTATATATATAGTAGGGAGGGCCTTGGAACTTCACCAAAGCAGGGTGCCTTACCCTCACGTAGGACTGGATATGGGTGAGGTTGAAAGGTATGTGGAGGGAATTGCAGGAAGGGAGGCAGTGGGAACTTGGATTTGTATATATAATGAAAAAAAGAGAGTTTCTTTTCTTTAAATAAAAAGTACAAAGAATCCACATCAGTCTTTCTAAATATATATAAACTATATTTAGAGCATTTTTTTTCTGAACAGGAGAGAGAACTTAGTATTACCAGCTTCCTGAAGACACTGCTATTTTATTTTGTTGTGACTTTCTATAATTTTCTGTAGATCTGTATCATTGGAACTGAAATAAATTTTGGGGAATAAAAAATATCTACTTTGCAATCAGTGTTACTACGGAGTGTCTGACATTCTAGAAAAGAAATTTAATTCACTTCCATCGTAAGGCAAGATTCTTTGACTTCATATCTTTCTAGTTTCATTAAATATTTACCTCATTTGAGGGAGAGTATTTGTTCACTTTTACATTATGTGAGAATTTTGTCCTTCACTCCTGTATTATTTTGTACACATTTACCATTTTCTCATAAATAATGACTCTTACTTGGTATAAGTCATTAAACAACTGTATGAAATCAAGTGAGCATCCTTCTGCTTTGCTGGGATTGTTACACATACATTCCATTTGTAAATCTTCCTGCTTAAATTCAGTGTTTGTTTACTTGAAGTGTTTTCCATTATCCATTTTCTGTCTCCATGGGCCTTCTGTCACTGAGGTGACTTTTGTGCAGACAGTGAAGTGTTAAAACTCATTTCAGGCAGGCACTGGGAAGAAACTTCATTGTCAACTGCCGAGGCTAAAAACATGCGATTGCTTTCTGGTCTTCAGAACTCAAGGGAAATACTAACACCATGGAGCACTCTGTAACTCAAGCACTAGGGTGGCCTGGAGATAGTGGGTTCTGGAGCTCTTTGGCCACTGAGCCTAACTCAGGCTCACTGAGACCCTGTGAAAGAAAATAAACATGGAGGGGTGGTGTGGGACAATTGTATTCTGTCAATTATATTTTAAATAAATACTGATTGGCCAGTAGCCCGGCAAGAAGTATAGGTGGGAAAACCAGACAGGAAGCAGAGGTGGGTCAATGAGACTAGGAGTACTCTGGGAAGAAGGAAGCTCTTTCAGCAGTTTTGAGCCTGCCACAGAAGAAGCAAGATGTGAATGCCTCACTGAAATAGGTACCGAGCCATGTGGATAACACATACTAGAATAATCAGCTAATATAAGTTATAAGAATTAATAAGAAGCCTGAGCTAATGGGCCAATCAGTTTATAGTTAATGTAAACTCTATTTGATTTCTTTGGGACTTAATGACTGTGGAAACAAGGCAGGACAGAAAACCTCAGTCAACAGAGGAGGAGTGAATGAGGAAAGATCTGACATAAAACTCTGATCTCCATGTGTAACAAATGCATCACATATGGCATGCACTCACACACATACACACACACACATACACACACACTTTAAAGTAATGATTCTGCCAGTCTGCATTTTCTTTTTAATTTTCAACTTTTATTTTCTTAAATTTTCATATTGAGCTATTTCCACCTGGAGCTATTTTCCCCCATACTTCCTAGCCTTGCACTTTTAGCCTCTCTCCTGTCAGTCACCTACATTCCCAGACTTTTTTCTCCCTCTTTCACATCATGTATGCATAAGTGATTCTATGTATTCAATTTAAACATCTAAAAGGAACAGATGGAAGAAAACATGATATTTGCCTTTCTGAGACTAATTATCTTAATCTGATTTTCTCTCTTTTAGTTCGCTGTAGCAAGATATCTTTATTCTACTTTAAGGTTTGAAAATTCCATAAACACACACACCAAGCATGCATTCACAGACATGTATGTACACACATGAACACACACACACATGCACAATCAACTAGTTTTGTTATAAAATAGCTAGTTTTTACCCATAGTTTTGCTATTGTGAAAAATGTTTCTGTAAACGTTGATGGGTGATTATTTCAGTCCCTTGTATATGTGGGAGCTATAGCTAGATCTTATGATACACGTAGTTTTAGTTTTCCTAGGATCTTCAGTACTTGTTTTTGATATATAGATTTATAATACAAAAATCGTTTTTTTTTTTTTTGTAGACACACTTCTTTAGTATACCTCACCTTTGAAACAAGTGCCATTTTAAGTCATCATCTTATCAACATGTGTGTGCACACATGGATTCTGTAGTGAACTCATTTCCTCAGGTTTTTACAAGTACCCCTGGGCCATCTTGCTGGTTCCAAGGGACACTAAATAAATCTTAACATATTAAGGAAATCATCTAATATCTTGTTTATGCTCACAATTAGTCAAAAATACTAAAGCTGATTTGTTGTAGCCTCAAGCTACATGCTTTGCATTGAGCTTGCTTTTTATCATTAATATTACTTTAAATAAAATGCAAGATCTTTCATAAGAGGATAAAAACAATCTAGAATTTATGAAAAAGAATGTGAAAATGCTGATTGCATGTCTGTAAAATTATTATTCAATGTTGAATAGTCTTCTCTAAAAATTATGGCTCTGATAATACATGTGTGTGTTAACCTGTAATATAAAAACATTTAATGCATGCCCTGGAAAAGGACTATTCTGCCATGAACTCCAGCCTACAAAATACAGAGTAACAAAGGATGCTCCAATAATCCATATACCTCAAAGGAAATATAAAAATGAAAAGTTTCTTTATTTTGTACAATATGTGAATAATAATGATAGCAACAATGTAGATTTATTAAAGTCAGCAATGCAGTAGGGGTACTTCATACTATATTCAAATATACTTTGAACACAGTTTGTTTAAAAAAACTATCATGCTTCAACAGGAATACCAAGATATGACAGATGAGACCCTCTGGTGGAAAAATCTAACCATATTAAATTTTATAAAAGTCCCAAGCCAAAGGATTTATGTGTTTCATAATGTTGAAATAATTTGTATGTACACTCTCACACTAAATATTATAGAAGTGTTTTCATGCAATATCATTAGGGAATGGCCTTTGAGAGGTAATTATGGACTTTAAAAGGGACTTGCCTGTTTTTTTTTATGTATAAGGTATCCTAGACTTTATTTATATACAGAATTAAGTCAGCAAGAATTAATTCAACTACCTCACTTTGCTGAAGCTATACAGTTGAGTTTCTTATACATAAAGAAGTCCATCGTGGTTTCTTTTTAATTTTTGTAATAGAAACATGAATTGCTTTTTTTAAAGGAATAAACTCCTGCAATGATCTGAGGTGACAAACCACAGTAATGAAACATTAAAATTTAGAACAAAAATGAAGCCAGAAAATTGATTCATTAAAGTCCTTACAACTTCCATCAAATTATAAAATGAGGGGGAAAATTACTGTATATAGGTCAGCAATTTAAACATGATTTAACAAAAAAAGCAAATGAAATCCAGTAAAATCCTGTACATTATTTCTTAAAATAAAACCACATTCATCAAATACAACTTAATGGAAGGTTTGAGACAAAACATTTGTGTCAAGAGGTAAAGACAAGTGATAAACTCATGTAGTTCCTAGAATAATTCTACTTCTAATTTCAGTATACATTTATGAATGTTAGGGCTGGAATTTCTAAAAAAAAAAAATCTTTACGAAGCTTGAGCAAAGATCACTACTTTAGCCAGTGCAGGTATAAAATTAATCTATCAGTAATTTTTGTTTTAAGAAAGTTAAATATCTCCACTGATGAAGTTCCAAAGCTCACAGTGCTCTTTCATGTTCTCGACTTCTTCCTAGAACTTTCAGAGACATCAGCAAATTTATCACTTGTTAGTTATCAAGTTCATGACTTCCTTGTTCTTATTTCCTAAGACAAACTTAAAACTGAAGAGCTAATTGATGCCTGCAACTTTTCCTCTTACAAAATTAAGAAAATAATACATGTTGTCTGGTGTAGGCTGAACTATAAAGAATCAGATGAGACTGTATACAGGGGGATTATCTTTATCATTGCTATTTTTACATAAAATATTTTAAAATACTTTTGAGTCACTCCATATGTATTATTATTTTTCTGTTATTAGAATTAAGGGAACAGTAATACATTTATTTATATGTCATTTTAAAATAACCATGTCCTGATATAAGATGATGAGATGTAGTTATTTTCATACTTTTTATAATATTTCATTTTATAATATTTATATATGTGATAATTTGTGTGTTTATATTTGTATATGACACATACAGGGGTGCCCCAGGAGTCCAGAGAAAGGCATTAGATTCCCTGTTCCTGTTTTAATTAACCAGATGTGGGTGTTAGAAACTCAGGTTCTCTGTAAGATCAACTAGTACTCTTACCTGGAGGCCATCCTTCCAACCAGTAGGTTGTCTAATGATGGTGCCACTGACGTTGATTTTGACATTCATCCTTCTGTTAGCAAATGAAATCGATTATTTTATTATCCATCACTTTTCTTATGATATCATAATACTGCTCTTCATGATGATTAGAGAAGTCCTGGTTCATAGGATTTTTCCCTACCTGTCAGTACTTAAATGATATCACTGCATTGTCTTTAAACACAGTTTATAAATAAAGATAACAGCAATCTTGAACAAGAACACTGAATAAAGATTTAATATATAAAAGGAACAGGATTGTGCCTGCAAACCATGACAATTGTAAGGCCAAAAAAAAAAAATAGCCTCTCTAGATGACAGCACAAAGACATACATAAACTAACAACCAAACTTGGATAATTTAACAAATGGTTGACAACAAGACCTCTTTCCTGAAAACATTGAAACACAGATAACAGAATGAAAAACAAATGTGTGAAATGCACCAGGTTTTTGGAATTGAAACCTCAGCATTTGTAAGGCGTCTTTGTCCTCTAAAACAATAAGGATAACATAAACCAGGTTTGTCAGGAAGGCATAAAGTAAGTTACTCCACATAATTTTTGACATCAAGATGTACTGGAAACGACAGTGGTTTCCATAACACAGCACTTATGATAATAAAAAAAAAACATAAATTCATACATTGAATGTCATCCTGAAAAAGGCCCATGCATATGTGATCAACTGATATTCTACAAGCTGCAAAGATAAGTTAATAATGAAAAATGAATATTATCAATACATGTAACTAACCAACTGAATATCTGTAAATTAGACCTTAGACCTTCACATTTCCATTTGTACAGAAACTAACTCAAAATGAATTTTAAAAATCTTAGTATTCAACTAAAATTATATTTCTGAATAAAAATACAGAAAACTTTTTAAAAATTATGTTCATTTCTTTATGTATTTTATTCTGAGTACTCTATCTGCATATACAATCGTATGCCAGTAGAGGGCCTTATTCCATTATAGGAGGTTATGAGACAACATGTTTGTGCAGGGCATTGAACTCAGAACCTACAACTACTGAACCATCCATCTCTCCAGCCTCAAGAAAAAAAAATCATGTAAGCTAATATTTCATAGGTAAGATAAAAATCATGATTTATTATAATAAGTTGGATATCACACAAAGTAAATTTCTGTTTAAAATATTTTTTAAATTTTATATATTTATTAAAGATTTCTGACTCTTTCCCGCCACCGCCTCCCATTTCCCTCCCCCTCCCCCAATCAAGTCCCCCTCACTCATTAGCCCAAAGAGCAATCAAGTTTCCCTGCCCTGTGAAAAACAATGACCTATGAACTGAAAGAAAATACATGCGGGATACTCAGCTGGTAAAGCACATACATTCAGACAGATGAAAAATCTGAGGATATTGTAGGAAACAAACTAAGACTATAATAGTAAATGGGTAATGGCTTTAAAGTGATTTTAATAAAATAATAAAAAGTAGCAAATATACTTGTGAAAAGTTAAGAGCATCACTAAAAAAAAAAAAAAAACCAAAATACCATCTAAAAGAGGATAGCTGTATGTAAAAGGCAAGCAAACCCCTGTTTGACTTCTCAACTGAAGTCATTCAGCAGTTTTACATTTCTCTCTGGAATTTATGGGTTGACTAATCATCCACACCCTTGCCAAGACATAGGAACTAGACACTTGAATTCACAAAATAAACTCCATGTAGAGGCCTAGAATAGCTTGGGGAAGACAAATTCATAAAATAAACAAGGGTGCCTCAGCTAGTAGGATGCTAAGCCTCTATAACAGTCATTCAAGGAGCCACGACACAATAGTCTTAGCAAGTCAAATTCAACACATAAAATGTATGTCAAAGTCACCATGCTAAGTGGAAGCAGGTTGACCAAAGACTTGACATTTATGTAGCTTCCTGAAAAACAAAACTTCTGGGATGGTGTCAGACTGCCCATAAGGAACTAACCCAGTAGTAGACAGGATCATTTTACGAATACTTGTGGCATTTCTGCATCTCCTTTGAGTGGTGTCACACAGCATCACTTGCTCATCAAAACTTACCAAATTGCACATTATAAGAGTTACTGTGATTGCAGGTGTTTTTTTTCAACAAATCTTATTTAGTAATTAGAAGAAATAATAGCAATTGCCATAGGTCATCAAATGAAATAGATATTCACACACACACACACACACATGCATAGCTATTATGTTCTTGGATGGGAATATATAGGATAAGTTTATAATCACATAAATAAATAAGGATAAGAAAGCAGTCATTTATAAATTCACTTACGCCAAATGTATTTCACTTAAAATTCTTTTTTTTATTGAGAATAGGAAAAAAAAGTTTCCGCCTCCTCCCAGCCTCCCATTTCTCTCCCCCTCCTCCCACCCTTCTCCCCCTCCCCCCACTCTTCTTCCCCTCCCTCTCTGTTTCTCAGGGTCTCACGTGCCCAAGTCCCAGGTTGACCTTGAAACTGTTACGTAGTCTTGAGCTGTATTCTTCTTTCTTCCACTTCCAGTGTGTGTGCACCATACCTGGTTTGTGTGTTGCTGGGATCAAACCCAGGGCTTCATGCCTGCTAGGGAAGCCCTCGGCCAGCTGGGACCCAGCCCTGCCTCCATCTCTTGAACTTCTGACTGGTTTCATTTGATGTGTTTTTAAACGCAGTATTTCCCCCTTTTCTCTGTTATCTCACATGGGGGAGAATTTACGTGCTCAGTCGCTGGGGGTGGAGGAGGCTCTCTGTCTCCACGGTCTGCATCCACCCTCTCCATCACATTCAATGTGGTGGACTCAGAACAACCGAGACCCCAGGGGAGCCTGCCTTACTTTGCAGTATTCTCAGCGCAAGTGTCTCATCCTCAGTGAAAGTTCTCTAACCTCTCTTCAGATAACAATGTCTTTCAGATAGAAATTGTTCTCTTTCTCACTGGCACTGCTGCTGGATACCATTCCTTCTTCAGCCAGAAGACCCATGACAGTAGCGTGTTTACATTGTGTCCCTTATCGTCAGCTCCTCCCCAAAGATTCTAGTTCACATCTACAGGG
>NW_026068030.1:2180482-2206527 GCF_014885135.2 Alexandromys fortis | reverse complement strand
AAAAAACATATAGTTATCCTCTTGGCTAAGGGAAGTAGACAAAATTGCCGGGGAGAAAATTGAGATCTTGGGGGTGGGGTGGGTTGGGGGTAAGGGGGGATGGGGAGAGAAAAATGAGAAGGGGAGGATTGGGGGAACTTGGGGAAACAGGAAGATTGGGATAAAGGAAGGTTGGATAGGGGAGCAGGGAAGCACATATCTTAGTTAAGGGAGCCACCTTAGTGTTGGCAAGAGACTTGAACCTAGAGTGGCTCCCAGGAGCCCAAGGCGATGTCCTCACTTAAAATTCTTTCACCAGGTAAAATATACAACACACACACACACACACACACCAAATACACTCAACTTTTTGTGTATTTTTGCTGAAAAGACTATTCAAGTTTTTATTTTAGATATACTGCAAACATGTAAATGCTTACACATCTGTTAGGATTTTTATAAGTGCGAAGAAATATCATGACCACATCAACTCTTATAAATGAAAAACAATTGATTGGGGTGGATTAAATTTTCAGAGGTTTAGTCCATTATGATCATTGTGTTACATAGTGGCATGCAGGTAAGACATGGTGCTGGAGAAGGAACTGAGAATTAAACATATTGACCCAAAGGCAACTGGAAATGTTCTGAGATGCTGGGCATAGCTTGAGACATTGAAGTTTGCCTCCACAGTAACACAGTTCCTCCACAATTGGCATACATACTCCAAAAAAGTCATAGCTACACCAAAAACAAACAAACAAACAAACAAAAAAGCCATTCTTCCTAGTAGTACCACTCTGTATGAGCTTATGGGATCAATTACATTCAAACTAACACATAACATTGTAACAGTGTCACAATGCAAAATGCAATTAGTCCAAATTCAAATGTCCCCATAGCCTATCAGTCTCAACAATGTTTAAAATTTCAAACTCTATTCTGAGATACATACAGTCTCTTAACTGTAATCCCCAATAAAATCAAAATAAAAAAAGCAGAACACATACTTCCAACATACCATACCACAGGATATACAATACCATTCAAAACGTAGGGAAGGGGTCATAGTGAGGAAATACTGGACCAAAGTACGTTCGAAAACCATCTGAGCAAATTTCAATCTCCGCATCTCTGTGTCTGATGTCAAAACACTGCTCATCAGAACTCCAACGCCTGTCAGCTTTATAGACAGAAACACAGTTTTCTCTTTTGAACTGTTTTTACTCCCGTTAGAAGTTTTCTTGTGGGGACAAAGAGAAGTAGATCTATTCTACCTTAACTAAAGGTCAGACAGTTTAAGCCTATTCTTTCTCCTTTAAGGTATTGACAGGAGATTTGACTTAAGGTGTGGCTACTAAAAGGATATCTTGACCTAGGGTGTGATTACTTGGTAATTTGTATATTAAGATGGTAATGACTTGGTTTGTTCCTTGTATCGTGATAAAAGAATAAGTCTTTTTCTTTGTTCCTGTTTTTTGATTGGGTATTTAAAGATAATAAAATGTAAACAGGGGTGCATTCAGTATTCACTGGATTGCCCTCCTGTTACTATCATATGCCTTTGTATTTCTTTTGTATTTCTGATCCTCTTGCCTAATATTCCTAATGCTCACACTTCTAACCTGGAGCATAGAAACCCATTGAGGCTGGACCCCAACAGATGTCGCCCCAATGTGGCCACAATGTCACCACAATAGATAGGGTCCAATATGGGTCTACACTTTCTATGGCAGATATCCCATGACTCTGGCATCTCCAACATCTTGCACTTTTTGTGCCTGTGTTGCAAGACCCGCCCCAAACAAAACTACCATAGAGCCGGTATGTGATGCAACCACAACCAGTCTGGACTTGGGCAGCAACTCAGCACTTGAGAGACTGAGAGCAGCATTGAGCATTTACAGGATAGTGTTTATAAAGGGAAAAACCACATGTGTGTCAAAGACTTATCAGAAGTTCTTAGGGTAGCTGCCATTTAATCTGATTGGTTATTGTGAGGGGAAGTACAGAATTAAAGAGTAAAGTAGAAAATACATCAGGTGTGCTGAAGGCATGTGGTTAGTAGCTATCATTAACCATGTGGTTAGCAGCTGCCATTAATCATACCCTCAATAGTCATTCCCAGGTGGAACTCAACTCATTTGGGGGAACTTGGGGAAACTTGAGATCATGGAGAGGGCATAAAAGGGGTGGTCTTAATTTAGTTTAAATTTGACCCTCATAGTGCCTCTGAGGCAATCCGGGCTTCATCTTCAGTTTCACACAATGGTCTTGAGGATGCTCTTTAGGGATTCCCCTGATGCATGCCTGGCCACAGTAAGTTTTCTTTGACTTGGAGGACAATTCCATAACCACTTCCTTCTATCCTTAAAGCCAAAACCACATGGCTGAAGCTGCATGTTCTTGCTAGGGCTTGAACATGGCACCCTCTTTAAATTACATCTTCAAAAGTTTTCTGTTTTCAGTGATTCCCTTTAAAGCCTAAGCTTGACTGTACTGGAACCTTATCTACAGATCAGGCTGTTCTCAAACACAAGAGATCCACCAATCTCTGGTATTATAGGCATGTGTTAACACATCCAACTCTAAACTTTTCTTAAATTCTTTCCACAAGTTAGAAACTAAGCTGGGTGAGAACTTAGCCAGAGGTCACCACTCTCTTTAATCCATTTCACTTTCATTTTCTCCTCAAATTGTACATTTTTTTTTTTATTTTTCCTCTTTCAACTTGCTCCTTTTCATTATAAATCTTCATCATAGTTACTGCTAACAACCACATGACTGAGTCTATAGTGGCTTTCTCGAGATTTCCTCTGCTAACAGATTAATACAAATCTCTCCATGTTGGCATGAGGCAGAGTTTTTGGGGAATGTCAAAAAGCAGCCATGCTGTCCACCAAAATATTCAAGACCAGTATGTAGGCCACATAATAACATGCTTCTCTGAAACCTCTTGATTCAAGTCCCCATAGATCAAATAATACTCAACACCACTGTCTTGCATATTCCTACTAGAATGGCCTATTATGCAGCACTTAAAAACACCTAAAGTGCTTTTTTGATCCACAGTTCTGAGATCCATTTTTCTTCAAACAAAAGCACAGTCTGGCCTACCACAGTAAAACCCAAGTCCTTGGTATGAACTTCTGTCTTAGTTAGAGTTTCTTGTGCTGTGAAGAGACACTGTGACTACAGTAACTCTTAAAGGAAAAAAAAAAAATGAAAGGAACTCTGAAGCACAGGCTGTATGTAACTGCACAGGGCAGAACAAGAGGTGAGTGATCAGCCAACCAGTTTGGCACTCTACTCTCAAGGCCCTTGGTACCAGGCCAAAACCCTAGACCTTTGCCCCACTTGCATCAGGTTCATTGGCCAGTCAGCAGGCAAGCTTCCTGCAGGTAAGCTGCTCCAGCACCCATCTCCAATTGATTGGACCCTATAGGCTGTAAGTTCCACTCCACCCCCAAACCTACCGGTTCCCCCTGCAACCTCAGAGGAACGCAACTACACAGAGCAGATGAAGAGGTGAGTGAACAGCCACCCAACTGGGCACCCTACTATCTAAACCCTTGGTGCAGGGCCTAGCCACCTGCCTCAGGTTCATTAATAGCCAGCAGGCAAGCTTCCTGCATGTAGGCAGCTCTAACACCCCCTCCATCAATCGGACCCTTGTAAGCTGTAAATC
This sequence comes from Alexandromys fortis, assembly GCF_014885135.2. Lineage (NCBI taxonomy): Eukaryota > Metazoa > Chordata > Mammalia > Rodentia > Cricetidae > Alexandromys > Alexandromys fortis. Next base: position 2,202,860 of record NW_026068030.1, on the reverse strand, counting down.
CCACTCTTCCCACAAACTTACACATCCCGTGAGACCTCAGACGAACTTTGAAGCACAGGCTGAGACGGCAGAGAGCAGAATAAGATGTAAGTGATAAGCCAGCCAACTGAATATCCGACTATCTAGGCCTTGGGTACTGGGGTAAATCCCCAGGTTGCTCCCACACCTGCCTCAGCTTTACTAGCCAGCCAGGAAGCAAGCTTCCTGCAGGTAGGTTGCTCCAACACCCCTGTCTGCCATCGAAACGATCACGTAAGCTACAAGTCCCACTCTGCCTCCAAACATATCTGCCTCCACAACCGCAGAGGAACTCAGAAGAACAGGCTGTGACTGTACGGAGATGACCAAGAGAACAGGCCAAGAGAGATCTCAGCAGCTCCCTGAGACACAGACAGGGACAGCACAGAGTAAACCAAGAACAGTTCTCTAACACGTACAGAGCAGCTGCAAGGATGCTCAATCACACCACAAAGACATTTGCTCATAGCAGAATTATTTGTCATAGCCGGACGGTGGTGTCGCACGCCTTTAATACCAACACTCTGGAGGCAGAGGCATGCGGATTTCTGTGAGTTTGAGGCCCAGCCTGATCTACAAGAGCTAGTTCTAGGACAGGAACCAAAAAGCTACAGAGAAACCCTGTCTCAAAAATAAAAAAAAAAAAAAATTATTTGTCATAGCCAGAACCTGAAAACAACCTAAATGCTTCTCAATGAAGAGTGGATAAAGAAAATATGGTACATTTACACAATGGAGTACTACTCAGTGGTTAAAAAAAAAAAATCACATCTTGAAATTTGCATGCAAATAAATGAAACTAGAAAAAAAAAAAAAAAAAAAAAAAAAAAAAAAAAAAAAAAAAAAACAAAAAAGACAAAAAAAAAAAAAAAAAAAAACAAAAAAAAAAAAAAAAAAAAAAAAAAAAAAAAAAAAAAAAAAAAAAAAAAAAAAAAAAAAAAAAAAAAAACATCCTGAGTGAGGTAACACAGACCCAGAAAGATGAACATGGGATGTACTCACTCATAACTGGACACTAGCTATAATGCAAATGATATTGAGCCTATAGTTCATGATCCTAGAGAAGCTAAGTAACAAGGTGAACCGTAAGAAGAACATACATAGACACACCTGGAAGTGGGAAGTAGACAAGATCTCCTGACAAACTTGGGAGCATAGGGGTAGATGGACTAGAGAGGGCAGAAGGGTAAGACATGGGGAGAAGGGGAGCAGGGAGGATAAATTGAAGAAACAGAACAGATGAGATGGAGAAAGAAGAGAGATGAGAGCACGGAAAGTGATAGTTTGAGTGAGGGAGCCATTTGGGAGCTAACAAGAAACCTGCAGCTAGAGAAATTCCCAGAAATACACAAGGATGACCCCAGCTAAGACCCTAAAACATAATAGACAGGGTTCCTGAAGTGGCCTTGCCCTGTAGTCAGATTGATGACTATCCTAAATGTCATCATCGAGCTGTCATTCAGCAACTGACGGAAGCAGAGACAGAAATCCACAACAGGACACTGGATTGATCTCCCAAATTCCAGCTGAAGAATGGGAGGAGTGAGAATACGAGCAAAAATATCAGGCCTATGATGGGTATACATGGCATGTGTGTCTGTGTATACATATGTATATATAACTTCTATTTATTCATATATATGAAAACATACAGAGTTACATATAATTCTTCTTTTGCTCGAATTCTATATATCAATGTGTTTCAGTGAGTCATGTTAACAAGTCCAAGTTTACCTTGAACTTCTCCCATGAGGAAAAATCATAATTAAAGATTTAACTTAATTACATAATTTTAAAATTGTACCAATATTTCTATGAATGGCAGCATTCAGTATAATTATGATCACACATTTCTGTAGGTGAACTTACTTTTTTATATTTTGATATATACTTGATAGAAATATGCAAAAAATTTTGTTTCTTTTAACTCCTATTTAGAGATACTCATTTTAGAACCTTCCTTTGCTCATGATTTCTGACTAAATGGAGCAGTTTCACTTTTGAATAAGCTATTATTTGCTCTTGCTGTGGACATAAGCAGTATATATCCAGGAAAAAACTTCCATTGAAAAAGATCAATGTGGTGATAACTAAAATTATTACTTCAAATAATTCAAAAATAATTGTTGATACAGCTTCTTTTGTCAGTTTCTTCTAAATGTGATTCCATGTTCTACTCTTTTAACAATGTAGTAATGTATAATTCATCTACACAAGTTTCCACAAATCATCTAGCTAGTTATTATGAAAAGGGATTTAATTAATTTCTGGGGTAAATTCCAGATCATTATAAAAACCTGGAAGGGGATCATTTGTACGTTTAATTAATAAATGGTAACGTGTGCTCAATTGTTTCTTTCCAACATAAGCACTGAAATGCTGATTATTGCTCAATGTGAAATTCTTGCCAAGTGCAATCATAGGGAAAAGCTCAGGAAGATAAATGAGCATAAAGAAATATCTGTCGCGGAAAGAATTCAGTGGAAATAACAGTAAATTAGCAGTAGATATAATTCCATATGCTCTTTAGAGCTCCCTAGTTGAAAATAAGCAGAATCCTGCATCTATTTGAATGTCCTGATAGGAGTTATCTAATTTCGTTTTGCTAAAGCCAAATAAATGTTGTGTGATTTATCAAGACATTCATTTTTTTTCATGTCTCACTCTGTGTAGCCCATATTGTCCAAGAACTTATGATCCTCTTGCCTCTACCTCCCATATGTTGGAATTATTGGTATGTGTCACACCATCTAGTTATATGGAAACTTGGGTATTTTTGTGTGCTCAAGTATGCATGGGCACAGGTATGTATGTGTGAGTATATATGTACTTATGGGAGCCAGGAATTTCAAGCCCTCTTTTGAGGCAGGGTCTCTTATTTTCTGAAGCTCACCTATTATGAGAGACTGGATGTTCAATGAACTATACGAATCCTTCTGTCTCTGCCTACCCAGTGCTGGAAGTACAAGAACATGCCATCAACAGTGCTCTTTCACTGACCCTTTACCCCCTAAAACCAACTTTTGATGAACTTTTGATGGGAATAATTTTTTTTTTGACTGGGTTTCTCTGTAGCTTTGGAGCCTGTCCCGGAACTAGCTCTTGTAGACCAGGCTGGCCTTGAAATCACAGATATCCACCTGCCTCTGCCTCCCAAGTGCTGGGATTAAAGGCATGTGCCACTACTGCCCAGCTGGGAATAAGATTGTTAAAAGGCTAGGTTTGGTAAGCAGCATGAGTTTTAGGCTAGTATGGGCTCCCTAATAAGATATTGCCTCAACAGAAAAACAAGCAAATATCAGTGACTGTAGAGAAAACAATAAAAAGCTGAAAACAAACCATGAGCTTCATTGAATATTGTATGGTCATGTAGAGAAGAAATAAACAAACCTCACCAAAAACAGATTACATTTGTTTGCTCAAGAAGAAGATTGAAGCAGTTGTGATTCACTTGAAATGGAATACTAGAGGTAGTGTAGGAAAACAACACAGGGAACACAGAGGCACCAACATTTAGGTTCCCAGACGCAGTGGGTGACATGCATCTAATTCTATAGGAAATGTGGAGGACAAAATTTCTTTACTCAGAAATACCCTGACTTTATGAAACAAAAAAAAAAATGCAGTTTCATTTTAGATATAGTAACACAAAATGTAGTTATACTCTTGTGCTCAAGAATGAGGCTGAGAATATTGAAATAAAATGCTGTCCTAGAGTCAACCAAAAAACTGAAAGGGGATGAAAATGATGCAATTCCTTTTCAGTTACCTTAGGGAAATACAGTCACCAGGGGAGATCCGAACATATTCAAGTTCAGTGAAAAACATTAACTCATATTACTAAGAAGGAAAAATTACAGACCAATCTCAGTTGAAAATTTTATAACCAGCAACATTGCAAAGCATTAAATTAGTACAATATGGGATTCATTATAAAATTCATTATGAAAATGATACATATGTAAGTTTCTGCTAAAGGTCTCTCAGGGTTTTGATCTGAAATGTGTGTGTTGAAGGATGGGTCCCCAACACTTGGCTTTACCGAGGGTGTAAGAAAAACTAGGATGCAAGACTTAAAAAGGAAACAGATCACTGTGAGTTTGCCTTTGAGGTATATCTTCTCGGCTTTGTGTTCATCTGTTGTCTCTATATGCATATATATCTATATCTATAAACTGTCTATCAGCATCTATATATCTCTATCTCTTTCTCCTTCCTTCTACCAACCTCAATGCATTTTCTCCCCTCCCACCTTTCCTGCCTCTCCCATTCGTGTCTAGGTATGAAGAAGATTCTATCATATCCTCTCTATTCATTACAGGCCCAGCTACAGCAGATCCTAGTACCACAGTCCAAAATCTCTGAAACCTTAAGCCACAATAACCTGTTCCTCCTTCTTCTTGATTTTCATAGGTATTTTGTCACTGCAATAGAAGGCTACCAAGGTTTAAAACTGTTAATGGATGCATACCAGCTAAATTAAAAATAAAAGAATAAAGAAGAACCAGATAGTACTGAGAGCATTCATTGTCATAACCAGTGAAACTAACAGTTAAAATGTAGTGGTGTTTCAAAAAATATCTAATGCAAATAAAAGGATATTGCATATTACTCAGTCCCAGTGAGACTAAAAAGATGGATTTACAGTTTAAATAAAGACTGCAATATTTACATCTTAGTAGGAAAAAACACTGTTTGTATTACTTACATTTTTGCAATTACACAAGTATTTACATTTTAAAGGAAATTAATAGTTTCTAGATTTTATACATGTTTTTCTTTAGGTACATACACATTTATTTAGCTATCATTTTCAAAATAACTAATACATTATTTTAAAATTTATTCCAGAATATGTAGAATAATCAATGTACATAAAAGACTTACCTTGGAATGTTTTTAAGGTAAAACACCCAATATTAGTTTCAATGCTTTGTAATCAATATTAATTTGATTTACCAATGTACCTTTCACTTTCATTGTTTTTTCCTATGATTCTCACTTCAATCACATTTAAGGATAATTTTAATATTTGTATAGTGATGCTGGAAAAAGTGCAGTCTGGAGCTAGAGAGATGTCTTAGCAGATAAGAACACTTCAAAAGCATCCAAGTCTGGTTGTCAGCAGCCTTTCCAGGCAGCTGGCTCAACCAGCTATAACTCTAGTTTGTTGGGATCTTGCTGCCTTTGCTGGCCTCTGTGAGGACACACACACACACACACACACACACACACACACACACACACACATACACACATACACAAACCTACACATAGAAATTTAAAAACTGAAAATCAATTTAACAAAAATAAAGAACTATCAGTCTCCAGAGACTATTCATACAAAGTATTTTATTTACTTTCTGTGAAGTTAAAAAAATAAGGTAATAAATTATGTTTACAACACATTTAACTCATTATTTATTGACCTTATGGTAACTGTCATTACTTATGAGAAACCTATAGTTGGTCTCTAATTTGTTTTTTTCACTGATGTTGCAATTATCTCTTCTGAGGGTCAGCAATACAGACTTGATTCTTTTCCTCAGTTTTATTATGATATTTTGAGGCTTTAGTGGTCAGAAGGCATAAGCCCCATTTTTAGTTTCCCTTCAGTCATATATTTTCATATATGAAGATAAAGTACAGGAGGGTTGCTAAGCAGAGATATATGAATTCACCTTTATTTTCTCCATCCTCTGTCACTTGACTTCTATTTTAGTCTTCTTTGTGTTGCCATTTCTTTTAAAGCAATTCCAGACTTGTATATAGATTCATCCCTATGATGGTGTTCATTGACTAGGTCTGTTTTCCAATTTGCCATTTCTATTCTCAGCTGCAATCTGGGGACAAGCTGCTGACCCATAGCACAGTCTGTCTTTAATCTGGGTGCCTCCCCAGTGACCTGGGTGGCATTGATAGCAGGGTCATAGTATGACAGACAATGGTAAGCCAGTTCTGTCCATTTCAAAGGCTGGCCTCTTAACGGTAGCCTTTAAGTTCAGACAAGGGAACATCAAAGGAGAAAAAGGTAGTCTTCTAATTATATACTCACATTTCATGTTGTATAGCTGTGTTCTCTTCAGCTCATCTCTAGAACCTCCTTCTGTATGACCTTAAAATCATTTGAGCTTTTAGTGTGTGTGTGCGTGTGTATGTGTGTGCATGTATGTTTATAGGTTCCCAAGGATAAGCATACCTCCCTGTGTGTGTGTCTTTTTGCATAGATTACCACAAACTAAATGACAGAAGCATTATGAAACTATCATAAACAAACTAAGGAATGCATGAGTCAAAAATAGATACTTATATGCACCAATAAATAAATAAATATATTTATAAACTTGTATATTTGTGGCAGGAAATTGAAAAAGAAATTAACTCAGCCTGTATCTTCATAGCTGCCAAAACTATAAAAAGATTTATCCTAAAACACAGTGCGTATTGGAAATTAAGAGCAAGAAAAACAAAAATATTGTAAACAAATGCTCCTGAAACAACCACTCCCCCCCACACACACATAGACGCAGTTACCCCCAGGACAAGTCTGTTTTGTTTACATCAGGTTCTGTTCTCTTTTGAATAGTTTTATGACGTATGTAGGAGGCTGATTTGCCAATGTAATTAATCATGTAATGGCAAGTCTTGTGTGTTCAATTTACTGCTGTTATGGTTGATTACACTTTACAAAAATATACCACCATTGCTGGTTCACATTTATTCCATTTGCCCTGAGCTAGAAGGCCAGGACAGTCATAGAATAGACAAATAAGAGAAATGTGCAGATTTAATATTTTTTCTAAAGCAGATGTCAAGGACATATTAATTCTGGGTGTCAGAAGTGTTAGTTTGTTTAGTGAAGCTAAAAGCATATAAACATTTACTAACTGTACAACTTTGTGATATTATCAGTTTTTATGACAGCATATTTCAACTTTGATATTAATATAAAGAACTTAAAAATGAATTTTAGAAACCCTCTTTACATTACTCAAACATATGGCAGGCAGATTTCCACAACATGCTTGCAATGTTTACAGCTAAAATCCTTCACACAAGCAGTATCAATTTTTGACATAATCTTTTGGGAAAATATTTCATTGCACTTCAAAATGTATTTAGTTCTCTTAAGAAGACTAAGATTTAAGGGGTGTCCAATTTGCTCTTGCTTTGAGGACTCTTTTCTTCACTTGGACAGAATTTACTGAATTTATTTGACAGAGACAGTGAATGACTACAAAGAAATAAGTTCCATAGGACGCAGCAGGGAAGATGCACATAATGAACTAATAGTGGTTATGACAACATGCACAAGACCTGTGCAACCCTAAGCCAGACCAAATCTAAGCAGCTGCCACCTGTCCAGTTTTTTTGGAGGGTGTATACCTGTTAACTGGACTTTAGTGGATGTATGTGGATTGAATATCTAGAATACTAGCACTCAAATAGGAAAGGTGTGTATACACACTGTTGAAAACTATTTGTAGTAGTAAATTGAATAAAAATTGGCAATGTGCATTGGCATTAAAACTAATCAAATTATTGAACTGGTGGATTGCAGATCCATAAATATCAAAACAGCTTTTTAGATATAGCAGGTTGATAGACTATCATTACATGGCATGAGCTAAGAACAAGATATTTTTTTGAAGGGACTATAATGCTCTCAACATTTCCTATGTCCAAACCAATATGTTAACTATAAAATATAAACATTAATTTTATTTGTTTACATAATTATTACCTTTATTTAATTTGTAATCTTGTTCAGTTTCTTATGTGAAAGTTAAGGGCCTAAGGAGGAAAAATAAAACCTAGAAGCCTATAATAATAGTATTACAGAAGAATTCACTAAACCTGTGAGTCAGTCACTCTGAGCCTCTAGGACCATTCCAGTGAGTACTAGTNATATATATATATATATATACACATACATACAATCTTTGGAGTCTTTGCAATGTCAACAGATTAGGGCAATTCATGACACAGGAGATTTATTCAGGACTGATGAGTTGCAAAAAGGTTTCGGCCCACCAGAAGATATTTTGGCAGTATTCTTATATCAAAACCTAGTATTGTTATATGACCCAATAGTCATAGTCCTAGACTCTTACCCATCTAATATAAAAGCTTAAGAATTAATTGAAGAAATTAAAATGACAAAAATTAGCAGTTTATGTATAATTAATGCAAACTGAAAGCATCAAGATTTCCTTAAAAGTACAAACTCATTGGCAAACTATAATACTAGTAAGGGATATTGATTAGGTACCCAGTCATAATAATGCAATGGGAACCTTGAAGAAGTGAAAGATATATAAGGTTCTACAGACTTCATGTTTCCAATTATACAACTTTCTGAAAAGAGCAAAACTATATAGAACAAGGAAAAGCTAGTTGTTGCTAGGTAGCTGTGAGGAAGAATATGAAAACCATTAGGGAATTGAGGCAAGAATCCAGCCCTGGGTGTTACTATAACAAGAAATGATTGGCGTTATACATTTCCCAAATCCCTGATTAGGTTACATAATGAATACAATTCTATTGTTTGCAATGTCAAAGTAAAAATCCAGTTGTGTATATGCATAGTTATTTCCTTGCACAAAGCAAAATCAAATGGAAAAGACAATGACTCTGCTGTGAATAAGCACAACAGAGCTTAGACAAGTAATCAAAGCCACCATCCACAGTTTCATTGTCATGTGACATACTGCCCTTGTAATAAGTGATAAAATATGATAAAATATGTTCTGATCACTATGATCAAATCACTATGTTTTGATCTTTCTCTGCAAGTCCACATCTTTCCAGTCAGAAGAAAATATCAGACAAATTCCACTAGTAGAGTATTCTATAATATCCTGACTAGAAAATTTCAAGGCTTTGGAGAAATCAGATATGAGGATAGTCTGAGAAAGTTTTCTGATCAAAAAGAGCTCAATACATAGCAACATTATTATTATAATACCTTGTCTTGGAATATGTAGCAGAATTTTACATGGACTAATTTTGAATGAAGTTTCTATCCTACATGATCCTGAAACTGTTCAATCTTAAAGAAACATGCAGAGTTCTACATTATCATAAACTGGATGTCCTATTTGCTCAGGCTTCTTATTAACTCATTCTTATATCTTAAATTAGCCCATTATTCCTATCTGTGTTAGTTATGTGGCTTGGTAACTTTTATCAGTGAGGCATTCTTATCTTGCTACCTCTGCATCTGAGATACTGCCGACTGACCCCTTCCTCTTCCCAGAATTCTCATGTTCTCATCTCCCCACCTCTACTTTCTGCCTAGTCACCCTGCCTATACTTCCTGCCTGGGTACTAGCCAATCAGCATTTTATTAAAATATAAGTAATAGGGTAGAGACCATTGTCCTGCAGCACTACCCCCACCTTTTTTTCCAAACAAGAACTCTGAATCTAATATTCTTTGTTTAGCTTTTGTCCAGACCATTATCCATAAATTCTTATATCCAACACTCTAAACAAAGATAAATATCCATAGTCCATTTTTGGGCAATGTGTGCAGTTTTCCAGGCTACTTCCTGATGACTGGGTACATGATAATCTTATAGGGACCCAAATGAAATTTAGAATTATGATCAAGTCCTGACTGGAGTATCCTGTGAGGCTTGACCATCTCATCCAGGAGTCTAGAAACCATTCTGGATGTAGAACTCATCCACCCTCTCCTATTGGAGTTTTCTCAGGGAGTCTTTTTTGATCAAATCTGATTTTTCTTAACCCAGAATGAAACCACAACCACTCATTGTCTGTGGAAACAAAAGTGAAACCTCTTCTTCAAAGTAACATAAATTTTGACTTAAATTTTGAAGTCAAGACATTTTTAAAATGTATATCTTGGATATATACAGTACTAACACAGCAGTCTATAGATCTGTCTCTTGACCCTTTTATCCTTCCCTTTCAAGGGGTTGAAAAATGCTTGCTAAGGTCAGTGAACACTAATAATGAAGACAAATTGAGAATTTTCTTTTCAATTTTTAACTTCTTTTTAGTTACTTTACAAAATAATTGACATCAAGATGATATTTACATAGATATAAATAATGAATATATATAAATTTATCATTTATATATAATATATTTTGATTTCCACTACCTTGTCATACCACTTTTCCCCTTTCTGCTCTTCTCTTCCCACATTTAGTCTCCTTCACACTTTCATGTCTACAGATGCATTTCAGTGAATACCAACCATTAGCTCTAAATTACTGAACAGCAGTAGAATGACTACAAGTCATCACCCAGAATAGAGTTTGGTGTCAGGTGACAACTGACGTCTCTTGGAGAGTGTACTCCCGTGAAGCCAGGAAGTGGCCCATTCTGTGGACATTTCTTTTGTTCCTGAGAATATTATTGAAATAAAGTACTCTATCATGTTCAGAACCCTACAGAAGACTGTCTAATCCAAAGGAATGAGATGTCCTACCATGTATTCAACAATAAGCACAATCTTAATTATGAAATTTAGTGATGCCTATGGGGTGTGTTATCTGTGCCATGCCCTAAGGTATAGAAGATAGTTAGACTAGACACAAAGTTTCTCAGAACTTTAGACTACCATGGTCTAACTGAGAGTACACCAATACTAAAAGGTTCCAGGTTAAAGATGCCACAAGGAAACACAGCTCTATGGAGGTGTGAACTACAAAATGTGAATGGAGACACTTTGCACAGGGATTATGGAGTCGTTACTTGAGTTCACAGTGGTACCTTGCTAAAATGGCTTCAATGATTTATATTGAGTTAGCTTTCTCTTAGGGGCTATCTGCCAGCCTCAATCTTTAAAAATTTGCTTTAGATTTGTGGTATAGGAAATTTTGGAATTGCAAGTTTTTCTCAGTAGTAAAAACAAAGTTGTATATCATTCCTAAGAATTTTCATCACTATGAGAACTTAAATATGACCTGAAATAGTATGAAATCAATAGACACACACCTGAGGACAAGTTGGTGAGTAGATCAGGAGGCTTCAACAGTAAACAAAGAACTAATGACAACGAAAGTGAGGAACAATGTTCTCTAGGGAGGAAAACACCAATTCCTTATCTAATTCCAAATGGTCAGCTCTGAAAACATGTATGTACAGGCAACATTATACAGACTGAGAAGACCAAGCAGAATGGAGTATATGAGAGGGTTTGGAGGGAGGAAGTGATAAAAATATAATCTAAAAACATATTTTAAACAGTTAAATAGTTTTGAATTACCAAAGGCAAGAGTCTGTATTTATAACCAGGGAAACAGCAAGGGGAAGTTGAGATCACCATTATCCTTCATTCATCTCTTGTCTGACTAATACATAAGGCAAATATTGAGCAAAGGTATCATTTGGAGTTTGACTTATGACAAAATCACACAAGAATCTTGATAAATCAAGGTAGATGGTGGTGTCATTGATGATGTGGAATGTCCTGGTGTATATGTGTTGTTTCTATTGGTTAATGAATAAAGTTACTTTGGCCTGTGACAATGAAGAATATGATCAGGCTGGAANTTTTCTTTATGTTTATATATGTATGTCTGTATGTATATATACACACACACACACACACACATATATGAGAGAAAGAAAGAGTAGGCAGAGTCAAAAAGACATCATGTAGCTGCTGAAGGAGAGAGATGGAGAGATGCCTGCAAACTTTCCCGTAGGCCATAGCCTCATGGTGATACATAGATTGATAGAAATGGGTTAATTTAAGATGTAAGAGTTACTTAATAAGAAGCCTGAGCTAATAGGTCAAATAGTTTTGTAATTAATATAGTTTCTGTGTGATTATTCAGATTGGGGCTGGGAATGAAAGAACAGTCTCTGTTTACACAATATTTATCTGGCTAATGAATTTTCTCATCATTTTAGAGACTGGATAATTAAATACCAATGCAAAATTACATATTTTAATTTTATATCTGTTAAAGTTTTATATAGTCTGCATGACACAATATTATTTCCTAATAAAGAATCTGATAAAATGTGGGAAACACACTTGAAACAAGCTTTACCAATGACAATATATTATGGGTGGATACAGAATATTTGACACCATCATTTGTCAGTAAGGAAATAGTATTGAAAATGCAGGATAATAGGCTGTCAGATCAAACTGTTATAGTTAAAACAGTCAGTATTATATATGGAGGCTGTGAATAAAATAAAGTTTTTATAATTTCTTGGGGGAATTTCAAAAGTACTCAATCACTTTAGAAAAATGGCAGAAGTTTCTTTAAAAATACAAACATAATATCCTCCAACCTTTGGACTTTTTACTCCTTCATATTTTCTCATCAATTATTCACACTTACTAAGTTGCTAAGGATGCTTCAGTTTATTTCTACTTAAACAAGATGTATTTCTTTCCTTGTGGTCCTGAAATCTAGAACTCAGAGGTCACTTTGGCACAAGGTTGTTGGTTTCTTTCCGGGTGTCTGATGAGTTTCTCTCTGCCTGCTCACATCATCATCCTTTGTATACACCTGAGTCCTCTGATCTTATTTAGTAAGAGAGTGTGCTGGGATGGCTACATTGAACTAGTGTCCAACCAGGGACTTTATTTACTGTTAATTATCTGAATAAATACTGTCTCCAAATACAGCCACATTCCAAGGCCTAAGAATTAGAAGTGAAATATATTCATTTAAAGCAAGAAGACAGAAAAATAAAATGGTTCAGACATATTTACAAATATATATTGGAAATAACCCAATGCTTGTTACAAGGACAAAGAAAAACACCAATAACATGTCAATAAGAATGATATCAGAAATATCAGGGCTGGGAAGATGGGTCAGTTGTGACGAACACTTGCTGCTCTTTTAGAAAGTCCTGTTTCAGATTTCTACACCCACAGGCAGATCACAACCATCATTAATGCATTTCCAGTGGATATTGCCCTCTCTTGGACCTGCATCACCAGACTTACACAGCATACACACAGAGAAAGTCAAACAAAACATTTAAACACATAAAAACAAATAAATTCCTTTTTAATAAGAAAGAGAAAATGCAGAGAATGGAGAGATACTTCAAGAGTCCATACTGTTCTTTCAGGGAAATGGAGTTAGTTCTCAGCACCCACACCAGCCAGGTAAGAATACCTTTTTTTTTTCAAGACAGGGTTTCTCTGTAGCTTTGGAGCCTGTCCTGGCACTAGCTCTTGTAGACCAGGCTGGCCTCGAACTCACAGAGATCCGCCTGCCTCTGCCTCCCAAGTGCTGGGATTAAAGGTGTGCGTCATCACCGCCCGGCTCAAGAATACCTTTTAACCCCAGTTCTAGAGGGTATGGAGTTCCAATACTGTGTTCTGGTATGCATCTGGTGTGAATAATATTAATTTCAACTAGTTGAAAAAGCTATGTTCAAAAAGGACTGTATGTTATGATGAATAAGAACCATAATTAATCATTTTTATAATCATATTATCATCACTAATTTTACATTATTTACTAGAGTATATAAGAAAATTATATGTATATCCCTGAACCTTACAGATATAACCAATTACCCAATTTCTGGATACATTTTTAAATTGTTTATATTGTATTGAGCGATACATTTTTTTCCACTCCCATTCCTTCCTCTGCTCTTCCATCTAGCCTCTCCTGTAACCTGCATGCTCCCAATATACTCAGAAGAGCTTGTCTTTTTCTCCTTTCTACGTAGATTCATGTATGTCTCTCTTAGGGTTCTATTTGCTGTATAAGTTCTCTGGGTTTGTAGAGTGTAGGCTGGTTTTTCTTTCTTTATGTCTAAAAGCCACTTAGGAATACAAATTATATTTGTCTTTCTGGGTGTGGGTTGCCTCACTCAATATGGCTATTTCTAGATCCATCCATTTGCCTGAAAATTTCAATACATCATTATTTTTTACTGCTTTGTTATGTTCCATTGTACAAACTACCACATTTTCTTTTTCTATTCTTTGGTTGAGGGGCATTTAGGTTGTTTCCAGTTTCTGGCTATTATGAATAATGCTGATATGAACAGAGTTGAGCACATATCCTTGTATTCTGATTGAGCATCCTTTGAGTACATACCTAAAAGTCGTACATTTTCAATAAATTTTGAACTGGTGAGTGGAGAAAAATCATGTTCTACATATAAAATGGTATAATGTTTTCTAAAAACTGAAAATATTTCTCTTGGATCAAAATGAATCAATGTGAAAGATTCAAGTCCATAAAGTGGAATTAGCCACACAATACCTAACAGATATTGTATTTGTACTTACACATGGAACTTAAGTTGACCTAAGTCAGAAAAGTAATCTCTTGAGACTTGGGAAAAAAGTAAGTTAGAGATAATTCAAAACTGAGAAGTACTTACCAAATTGAATAAGACAGACAGACTAAGTTCTAGTTATTGATGATCTTGTAGGATGATTGGAACACACACTTAGTCTGCTTGCCTTACAGTAAATATTTCACGAATAATAATAAGAAAAAACTCCAAGTGCACAAACACGATGAAAAAGAGAAGGTAATTAACTATCCTGATTTAATAAGTATGTATTTAAACCTTATTAAAATATTATATTATCTCTCATAGATCTGAACAATTGTTCTGTTAGTTAACACTTTTGAGTGTTTAAAGAGGAGAAAGTGCTAAGTATGCTATTATTTTACAATATATAGAATATTAGCTTATCACATCATATCCTATGAGTACATGTAATTAAATTGATACTAGTAATACAACTCAAGGTATTCAAAATGGACAATATTTATAATCACTTTACAAGAAGTCAATGCCCTGTCTAGTAATTTCTAGAGAAAAGATGGCTGTGCTTGTTTATTCATATTTAAGCTCTTTAAGCATCATATAAAGGCAATGCTAATAAAAATAAAAAATATCCACTACTTTCACAAAGATCACATTAACCAGCATTCCTATTTCACATTTCTATTGCACACTGTCTCACTGAACCTTGTGAGCAATCGCAAAGGCCTGAGCAAAGTCAGAAGTGAGCCTGCCATAGCTTCATGGGCTCCAGCAAATTTGCATTGTTTACTTCTGAGATAGATACACACAGTCCCTTGGCAGTCTCAGGGCAGCACATTTGCATGGCCTCCAGGGAATCCAAAGCTTGGAAAACCCCTGATCTTTGTATTATGCAGCATAAAATCTTATTTGACCTTTCCATGGGTGGACTTGCTCTATTGTAGCAAGTAAATAACCTGCCCTCTGCTCAGAGGAATTGCCAGCCTCTGTCTTACAATGTGTTATTCTGCATGCATCCTCAAAAATGTGGCCTGAATCAAAAGAAATAAGTGCCTGCACTCTGCAGAAAGTATAGAAACCATACCTGTCTCCCACAAACCTCACTTTCATGATTGTACATCAAAGCTGTGATACTGTCTATCATTTGAACCAGGTTAGATTATGAATGACCCTTAAAATTGTCAAATGATACATGAAAGAGATTTTATTATAAGTTGAGTAGCTATGCCTGAACAAGAAGCTTCACCAATTATTCCAAATATGTTCATATTGCACTGAAAACTATTACTGAAAATAAATTGATCCCTGCATATGCAATTTACCTTTAAATGACTCCTCACTTAACCCATGCATTAATAGGTTGCACCAAAACATAAAATTTAAATAAATAAACAAACCTCTTTCAAACAGAAATTCATTGTTATAGAGAAAAACAAAAACCATTCTGTTTTCTAAAACTAACATAGTATGAGAAAATGCTCATATAGAGGAAGTTAGAGCAGAAGAATGGTTTGTGAAGGTTAGAGAATAATTGGTTATGATCCTGAGTATTCATTTAGACAAAAAGACATATGTGATCTCCAGACAGATTTTATACTCATTGTTCTCCTCTGTATGTCATGTTTTTCTACATTGGTTTTCTAAGACATCATCTGTATAGCATATTCTCCTTTAAGTGAAAAAGAACATTTACAGACAATATTTGGGACTATGGGCATAGTTCTGTCCAAACTTCTTCTTATTAAGTGACAAAATAATTTTTTGAGGAGTGTTCAAGGCAACCTTTCAGGATGTTTTGGTCCATAAAACCATATTAGTCTGGAAGTAATCTACAGGTTCTCATCCTCTGTGGAAACAAAAGAAGAACCTCTTTTTCAAAGCAACATATACTTAGGCTCAAATTTTGAATTCAAGATACTTTTGAAATGTATATGTTGACCAAGCTTAGCAGTCCCCAGAATTAAATGTCTCTCTTCTTTCTGCAGTCAAAATATTCAGAGATAACACAATAATATACATAATTCAGATTCTCTGTGAATTTTCCATCTTTACATGACTCGTGTTTACTTTATTACATTTTCTACATGTTTAATATTTATTTTATTATTTTTACTCCTTTAATCTATGACTCTCTGTATTCTGTCTCTTTAAAGACTTTGTTTTTTTTTACAAACCATTTACTTATTTTTGTACCTCTCTTTACTCTTTTTCTTCTCTTTTCCAAGCCTATATATATTTATTCAACACTGTGACTCATTTAGAGGTCTTTTATGTTCGAATCTGTCCTATTATGTATCTGTAATTTTTACTGTCTTGAAGAGCTTTTAAAATGGTAAGCAGCTTGGTTGCAGCAGCTCTAGATGATAGCTCTGCCTCTCTCCAACTTTCAAAATTTTGGAGGTACCATTACTTCCAGCACCGAGACTACCACATAGGAGCCACGATCAGCACTTTAACTATGAGAGTAAACATTTAGTACATAGACTCTTTTTATCTGACTAATAGCTATATATTCCATGTAGAGCATTGCACAGCCTGGAAATATCTCTGTGTATGGAGACAGGAATCCACCATGCTCTCCTGCCTGTGCACTCCTAGCAGTCTTGATCCTGCCACCTGCCTGCGTGGGGAGTGGTGAGCTACTATCCCAAGTGTGCCTAGGCCCACAAACCCCATTCAAGTGCTTCATAGCCAGACCTCCAAGAAGAGTCAGAGTTCACACTAGCAGTAGCCCAGAAATCCAACATTTCAAAACCACAGCTTTTTTTATTCTGCTACTGCTGAATCAAGAAAACTTTGCTTAAAGGAGCTGCAGCATGCCGTCAGCAAGCAAAGCCCATTTGGGAAAAAAATGAAGCTAAACATTATTTTTTGGTGTCTAAAATTCCTTTTCAAACCTTCTCAGGTTTTACATGGATTTAGTCCACCACGTTGGTGCCAATTTGTTGGAGGGAGGCCACTTGTTTGTCCTGATCACCCAAAACTGAAATAATCACACAGAAACCATATTAATTATAACACTGCTTGACCCATTAGCTCTAGCTTCTTATTGGTTTACTCTTACATATTAATTTAACTCATTTCTATTATTTTATATTTTACTATGAGGCTTGTGGCCTACCAGCAAGTCTGTAGCATGTTTGTCTCTGGAAGCTGCTTTATGGCTTCTCCCTGACTTCACCTCCTTTCTCCCGGCATCCAGTTTAGATTTCTCTGTTCTGCTAAGCTCTGCTATAGGCCCAAAGCAGTTCCTTTATTAACCAATGATATTCACAGCATACAGAGGGGAATCCCACATCACTTCCCCTTTTCTGTTTAAATGACCATGTGAGCCAAACAAATACTTTTCTTCCCAAATTGCTTTTGGCCATGGTGTTTTGTCACAGCAGTACAAAAGTAACTAAGAAAATAGTTAACTTCCAAGAACAGAATTATCATGGGAAGAGTCAGAATTGAACAAACTTTAACAAAGGAGTAAAGCATAAAGACTAAGAAAATGCTTAGATCTCCTTGATGAGTTATATGTAACCCAGTGCTTAAAAGTCAAAGGCAAGAACTCTTCTGTGGGCTCTTTTAATTGTATAGGATACATAGGGTATACCATTCTAACTTGGGCTATGAGACATTGTTTCAAACATTTAAATAAATAAATAAATAAATAAATAGACCATCGTAATTACACTCTGTGTTTGTGAAACACTATGATTACTGAAGGAAATGATAAGAGCTATCACAAAATTTTTCCCTGATTACCACATAGAAATCATCCTTGTATTGACAGCTCTTGACTTTCTGCTGCATTTTTCCATGCATGCCTTCAATCTTTGCATTATTTGAATCAGGTGAATTTCACAGTTTACAGTTTCTGAGGTGTAGGGCCCAGAGTAAGATCTCAGTTTTACCTGACACTGTACTAAGAGTTTTGTAACTGATTATTGAAATGATAGAATTTATACCATTATATACACAGTATACAAACAAAAATTAGATGAAGTTGGAAAAATAAAAATTCTAAAGGGTAACCACAGTTCATTTAGTAGATAATTTAACACGCATGCATGTACATACTAAAGCAACAATAGAAATATTATATCTCAGTCCCTTGAAGCCATTACACTATACCTATAAATTGCTTGCTACTAAGAATATTCCCAGTGAGCTACCTTAGGGCTGGTTGTTCAACAGAGCTGAACACATTTTT
Source organism: Alexandromys fortis (assembly GCF_014885135.2). Lineage (NCBI taxonomy): Eukaryota > Metazoa > Chordata > Mammalia > Rodentia > Cricetidae > Alexandromys > Alexandromys fortis. The sequence continues at coordinate 2,184,392 of NW_026068030.1, read as the reverse complement.
TTAAAGGTTTTTTCAAGATAAGGTGTCTGTAGCTTTGGGGCCTGTCCTGGAACTAGCTCTTGTAGACCAGGCTGGCCTCGAACTCACAAAGATCCGCCTGCCTCTGCCTCCTGAGTGCTGGGATTAAAGGCGTGCTCCACCACCACCCGGCGAGCTGAACACATTTGACTAGAGCTACTATAAGATTAAACAAGCAAAATAGCAATGTCATGGATATCTCAAAATAAATTTTAGAAAAAAATGAAAATTGTAACTATCATCCCAACACAGCATGAGTAGCTAAATAAATTTAAAGCCATAATATTATTAAATAATGTAATACACTATTGAGGACTTGGCCACGAATACATCTTCCAAGCTTGTTCATAAAAAACGCAATATAGAATGTGAAAGAACAGTGTGATTTCTTTACAGTGGGATTTGGAACCCCAGTTTGACAAATTATAATATTTTGTAAAACCCTATTATAATATATTGTATATATATATCATATACTCTAAATGTAAAACTATATAATAGTTTATGTATTTAATGTCTAGCACATATTTTTACAATATTTAATGAAAAACATATTAACTCTTATATCCTTCTATGAACCTTCTGGTAGATACAACATTTTTGATATTACAATTTGGCCACTGGACACATTTTATTTTCTAATAAATACTATCCAACTACAGAAAAATTTATTTGAAATTCATCAGTTAATCATCTATCCTTTGATTGACATTGAATAAGAATGTAACTAATCTTCTAATTTGGCACTGCAACTACACAATGCATATTTCAAACCAGGCGCAGACTTAAGTTCCAATCTTGTCATTGATGAAACAGCTATCAACTCTATCCTGGAAACTCCCTTTTCATAGTCTTATGACTGTTTTTGTTAAATAAAAAATTATAATGATGTACATAATATTTGTTTTTATGTTAAAATGTTTCTCAAACCTTTTTAAAAGTTAAAACCTGTGACATAGAAAAACAGACATCAGTACATATGAGGACCTAAGTTTAATCTTCAGAATCTATATGGGAAAACATGTGGTAGGGGAAATGGCCCTTTCATCTCAGTACAAGGAAGGCAGAAGCAGGTAGATGTCTGAGGTTTCTTGACCAGCTTAACTGGAGAAACAGAAAGTTTGGTAGCCCCTGGCATTAGGAATAAAGAAAATGCTAGAGGCTATCTTTTTGCCAATATACAGACAGACACCTAGCTCAAACACTTTTGCACATGTGCACACACACACATGTGCACATACACACATGAAAAGTTTAGAACAAGAGTTCTTGATTCTTTAGAATCTAAAGTATTGACAAATATTTCACTTAGCATGTCTAGATAGAACTCTTTTAAGGCAATGAAAAAGAGAATAAAGAGGGAGCAGAGAGAGGAGCAGATATGAATATGACATCTATTTTTAGAATTGAGACTTAACTCCTTTAAAAAATACAATTTTGCTCTAAAAATCTGAAGAACTAGAATTTGAAAGATCAATGTTTGGCAAAAGGTGTTATGCTACTACATTATTACTGGCAGATAATAAATTGCCTTTGATCAAATGCTTTGACAATGATCAACTTGGCCAATTGCATTACATGAGCATATTGTCTAAAAATGCAACAAGCTAAAATATAGTGTAATGTTTTAAATCCCTGAATAGATGGGAAGCATATGTTAAAATGCATTAGCATTAGCATGGAAAGGGAGTAATTAGTTATATATTGATTTTTATTACAACCATGTTTCATTTATCAAGTTAAACAGATTGCTTATCAGTTCAGAAAGAAATAAAAGGGATAATTAGTAGTCTTTTAAAAAAGACTTATCAAAGCCTATTTAATTATAATTCTATGCCCTGGGAAAAAGATTGGTTCTTATGACTAAGAAACAAATCTTTGTGACAATTGATTATTTGCAAATCCTATATCAATAAAACAGAAAAAGGAAGCAATCAAGTCAACTGATAGAACAATTTACAATAGATTTGTGAGAACTGATAATTTATGGAATGCACTTTTAAAAAGTTAAAAAAAACTGAGTAATAATTCTGATTACAAAGCATCATTCATATTTATCTCCACATTTAAATTAACTAATTTTCCATTATCCACATGTATAATGGATAAAGTTAAAAATAGTTTTCATTGTAGCAGTAACCAAAAATCACTGTGAAATACATGAATAAAAAGCCTCTTCCATCTTTATACTTCCAAATATCAAAATGTACTGCTTTGATGTATTTGTATTTGCTGTAGTTAAAATTAAGTAGAAATATTTAAAAAAATCACTTGAAGAGAATTAGTTCTACAGTTAATTATATTTTATTATACCTATGGTTATAAGTGATACAATATATACATGTATACAAGTGATCATATATACATATATATGTATATATATGTATATATATACATATATATGTGTGTGTATATATATTAAAAATGAAAATTGAGATCCTGGGAAATTGAACCCAATAATGTGTAATACAAAGCACAACATTGGATGTATAAGGCCAGAAAGGCAATTAGGAAGACTGAAGCCATATATAGCCAACATTGCAGTGAATTTGTAGGATTGTGTCATATTGCAGCAATGGAGTACCCAAATTAACATACATTACTACAGACCCAAAGCCTTATGTTCCTGAAAAAAAAAGTATTAAAGGTATTACAGATGATAGACACCAGCCATTCAGGCTATATAAGAACACAAAGCAACTGATAAACCTTCAAAGTTACTAATGGCCCTGACTTTAAAATGGTTAACTGAGAAACCCATGTGGGTTAAACAGTGGCCTCTAGCTGAGGAAAAGCTGAAGGCTTTAGAAGAGCTGGCACAAGAACAATTAGGTGCTCAACATACCGAAGAATCTACTAGCCCTTGGAATTCTTCTGCATTTGTTGTTAAAAAGAAATCTGGAAAATGGAGAATGGTGACAGATCTAAGGGCTAACAAGATTATTCAACCTATGTGCCATCTGCAATCTGTAATTCCTCTGCCTTTTCTGTTACTAAAGGGATGGCCTTTCATAGTTACTGATTTAAAGGATGTTTCTTCATTATAACGTTATAAGAAAAGGATAAATTTTGCCTTCACAGTGTCAATTTACAGTAATTCTCAGCCTACTAGGAGATATCAATGGACTATCCTCCCACAGGGAATTCTCAATAGCCCCACCCTGTGCCAATACTGTGTCAGCAGCTATTGGAAATAATATGTAAGCAATTTCCTAAGTCTATAATCTATTATTACATGGATGCCATTTTGTTATCTGATTCAAATACAGATAATTTAGGAAGGATGTTTGAAGAACTGCAGAAAGTCTTGCCTAAATGGGGATTACAAATTACTCCTGAAGGGATTTAATGAGTAGATTCTCTTAATTACTTAGGTTGCAGAATAGGTATATAGAAAATTACAACACAAAAAGCATAAATTAGGAAAGACCAGTTGTGGACTATTAATGAATTTCAAAGATTATTAGAAGACATTTCCAGTCTACAACTGGCTGTTGCGATAACATCTAATCTAATAATTTATTTAACAAAACCTTAGATGGTCAAAACCCCGTGCCATTGTCCTTGGCTTCTCTTCAGCCCTCATTGTTCACCATAAGAGTCCGGTTTTATCCCATGCTTTTTCAGTCACAGTCCAGCTGGCCTTGGTGAGCTCCCAATAGATCAGCCCCACTGTTTCAGTGGGTGGGTGCACCCCTCATGGTCCTGACATCCTTGTTCGTGTTCTCCCTCCATCCACTCCTCATTGGGACCTTGGGAGCCGGCTTGGTGGGAGCCTAGCCAGTTTGGAGTTCACCTTCCTAGACATGGACGGAGGGGGAAGGACCTTGGACTTTCCACAAGGCAGGGAACCCTGACTGCTCTTTGGACTGGAGAGGGAGGGAGAGAAGAG
>NW_026068030.1:2177128-2178340 GCF_014885135.2 Alexandromys fortis | reverse complement strand
TATATATTACACATCTGATTCCATACAGGTCTGCTGGGTCCTCTAGCACAAGGTAATGCAGAAATTGATCAATTATTGATTGGAAGTGTGTTGCAAGTCTCTGAATTTCATAAAAAAATTATGTCAATAATAAAGGTTTAAAGAAACAGTTTTCTATTACATGGTAACAAGCTAAGGAGAATATAAAGAGATGTCCTGCTTGCTCATTCTATAACCAAACATTGTTGCCTGCAGGGAGTAACACTAAGGGTACTCAAAAGAATTAATCTGGCAGATGGATGTGTTCCACTTTGTAAAATTTAGTAAGTTAAAATATGTACACCACACCATAGACACATACTCAGCTTTTCAATGGGCAACTGCCTTGAGCTCAGAAAAGCTGATTTAGTAATCACACATTTATTAGATGTTGTGGCCATCATGGCTATTCCTGTACAGATAAAAACAGACAATAGTCCAGCATATGTATCTAAGAAAATGAAACTTTTTTGCTTATTAAAATACAAAGCACATTACAGGCATACCAAATAATACAGCTCTGGCAGTTATAGAAAGGTCAAATCGTACTATAAAGAATATGCTGAACAAACAGAAAGGGCTGGAAAATACACCCAAAATAGATTACATACTGTTTTATTAACCTTGATTTTCTTAATGCTAATGAGAAAGGAACAACAGCAACTGAGAGGCATTGGATAATGGAAAAAACTGAATTGAATCAACCCGTATATTTCAAGGTTGTGTTGAACTCACAATGGAAACCAGAAGATGCACTACATTGGGGAAGGAGTTTCACTCTTGTTCCCACAGGAGAAGAAAAATTATAGATACCATCAAAATTAATAAAGATTCACTTTGAAAAGGAGAAACCTTTTGGAAAAGATAAATCACAGTTCATCCACAATGGCAACAACCATACAGGTGACAAGAAAAGTAATTTAGAGTTGGGGCAGGGTTCTTCTCTTATCTTTACAGGAAAATACACATAATCAGAAATTCAAGAAACCCTGAAAGTTTGAACACTGACAGAAAGAAAAATAACTATCCACAAAGGATCATCTAGAAAAAGGAACTATGGATTATGAGGCTAGGTACTGGATACACACACACACACACACACACACACACACACACACACACACATATATATATATATATATATATATATATATATATATATTTGTTGGACAAAGGCTCTGTACTTCTCTACAT
>NW_026068030.1:2168514-2170097 GCF_014885135.2 Alexandromys fortis | reverse complement strand
TCAGGAGCCATCTGGTATGGGACAGAAGGAAGTCTTTAAGAAAAATTTCACTTTCTTTGGGTCTATTTCATCTATATCATATTCTTCATTGAATGTATATTTATATGAATGATATTTAAGTTTTCCACAATGAACAATATATATTCCTACAGATCCTTTTGCTGTAGTAATCTTTGAAGTTTCCAGGAAGAAGTAGGGTCCCACAACAAAAACTCCACCTGGTTGAGATAACATCGTGATGCTGACAACACTACTATAAGACTGTTTTTTTGGGTATGAGATGCTGAAACGGTGCACCTTTTCATGACATTCTGGCCAGAACTTCAAATAAGAACTTTGGAAAAAAAAACTATCAATTGTTTGGAAATCATTTGCAAATGTATAGACAGTAATTTTGAAACTTAACAATCACTTTGCTTTTTCAGATATTTCTCAATGTTTTACATTAAGAGAACATTGCTCCCATGACAGTGGGAAGCAATTTTAGAGGATGATGCCCCTTATTCCAAAAAAGTTTGTCCTTAGCATTGGCAACACCATATAGGGTTGTTAATTATTACTTGTACTAGATAGAGGGTTGTGGTGAAAACTAGGTTTGTTCTTAAATTAATGGGGGCATAATAATAGTGAGTAATATAGTGAATACTTGTGAACTATTATTTATGGATAATTTACATTGGTATAGTTTTTGTATATTGATACAAGTTAAAATTTGTATCTTTTTTATTTCATTTATATTTTTGTTTATATTATTTGTACATTTATGCAAAGTAATTCTTTCAGATTGTATATATGCATGTTTCTACATCTGTTTAGTGTAGGGATAAGTCCCGCCCCCTAGGGGGCGTGTTTGCCTCCGGCTAATGTTTACCTATAAATCTGGCAATCATGCTCCCAGCCTTTGCTTTTGCTTTCCTGGTCTCTGCAGGAATGGTGATTCTGTAAGTCTATTTCCCCATTAAAGCTGTCTGCATTTGTTGCAATCTGTCTGCATTCGGTTACGCCGTTACAGTTTAGGACATTTTGTATATTGATGGAACTTTTAGGACATATTTTCATATTGCATTATATATTACTCCTATTTTTGATCAAGATACTTATACATTGTTTATATTTTGAGGTCATTTTCCTCATTTGTTGCATATTAGTTTAATTTTTTTAAAGTAACTTTTCTCATCCCTTTATTTAAAAGAACTTGCTTTACAAAGATTGTTCTTAGTAATCAACCACCCACAATGTCTCATGGTAAATAATTGGATGGAAAAAAGTTTTAAATTTACATAAGTTCTGGGGGTCTAAGAAAGTGTCCCAAGGTATACAGAGGCAAGTTGTGAAGGTCTGAAGATCTGAACGTTTAAGTAACTTGTGTAGGTCTAAGAAAATGTTTTAAGATATGTAGATGTAAAAAACAAGCAACATTTCAGATGTCTTTCCTTCTATTTGATATTGTTATATTAAGAGTTCGAAAGTTCCAGAGTGTTATCATTGATCAATGGTGTTGTGGGAACTCCTTCAGCCAACAGCCTTTAAGATACTGACCCACTTTGGGTGTGATCTCATTTACTCTAAGTGCAGACGAGAAG
>NW_026068030.1:2144677-2168458 GCF_014885135.2 Alexandromys fortis | reverse complement strand
CCCCCCCCCCCCCCCCCCCCCCCCGTTCTGCTGAATTCGGTTTCCGTTCCCAGCACATGCAGAGGACTGCGGATTGCTACCCTTCCTGGAAGTTTATCCCCAAATAAACAACCCTTTTTTATACTCCATTCTAGGCTATTGTGAACCTCTTTGATACTACCACAAATGGAGATCTGATAAGCTATTTCTGATATGCAGTTCTAGTCTTTAAGTTATACAGGTATTAAATATTATAGGCCAATAATTGTTGTACTTACAGTCAAATCAATTAGGTTCTTTAGATACAAAGTAATTGCATTCTGTCTAGATAGATAATCTTCAACCACTTCTAGGATCTGTAGAACATAGCATTTAAATAACTTAGGGATCTGTTAACATGAGACATGATTGCTCCTGACAGCACCAATCTACTCCTGAGAGAATGTTGACCACCAAAGACACTCTGGGCAGTATCAGGTGGGGAAAGAAAGGAAGTAGAGAATACAGGGGAAGAGAGCTGGAATCAGGAACATCTCAGGGATGAGACAGAAAACTACTGCAATAGAAATTCCCAAGAATCTATGAGGATGACTTCAACTAATACTCCTAGCAAGACTCCAGCAAAGACTCCTAGAGAAGGAATCTGAACTAACCATCTCCTGTAACCAGGCAAGACTTCTGGTGGAGGGATTGACCTCTGTTCTACAATATGCCCTGCCTACAAGATATTCTAGGACAAAAGTGGCACAGAAATTATGGGAGGGACCAACCAATGACTGGCACAGTTTGAGACCCATATTAAGAGAGGGAACCAACCCCTGATACAGTCTGGAGGGCCAGGACTTAGAGGCTGAACAGCCCAGAGACCTAGGATAGAACCAAAGATGACTGACAAAAGAGTCAATTAAAGGATTTCTAATAATATTCTGCTATATTCATGGATCATTGCCTAGTCCAGATTCCATCAGAGAGGCTTCACCCATCATGCAGAAAAACATGCAGAGACTTACAGCCAAACATTAGGAGGAGTTTGGGGAATCTTGCATAAGAGGGGGAGGAAGGATTATGGGAGCCAGAGTGGACAAGGATACTACAGGAAAACCCACAGAATTAACTATATTGGGCTCATAGGGGTTCACAGAGACTGAACCAACAACTAGAGAGTTTGCATGAGGCCCTCTGCACATATGTAACAATTGTGTAGCTTGGTCTTCTTGTGGGATTTCTAACCAATGAAGCAGAGGCTATCTCTTACTCTGCTACCTGCTTTTGAAACCCTTTCTTTCAACTGGGTTGCCTTGTTCAGCCTTAATAGGAGAGGAGGTTCCTAGTCTAACTGCAACTTGATAGACCATGGCTGACTGATATACATGGGAGACCTGCACTTTTCTGAAGAGAAAGGAGGGGTGGATGGGAGTGTTGAGTATAGGAACTGGGAAGGATGGAGGAGTGGGGGGAAGCTGATTGAGCTGGGAAATTTTAACTAATTAATAATAAAAAAGGCTTTCATATTTTTGATCGTGAGTCCAGACTTCATTGGCTGAACCATCTCTCCATCCCACCCCCACAGAAGGATCTCATACTTTTAACTTTTAATAAATACAGTTTTTAATAAAGTTTTAGTTTTTATAAAGTTCAAATATAAAAGAATTCTTACAAAAATGTGCATCAGTCTTATTTGATTGAATAAGTTAAGTTGAATTTCCCTTTTGCCTGTTTTTCTCATTAGAGTAGCAGGTGTAAGGGATATGGCCTTCTTAACACTTCAGAAGTTCAGACGCCCTTTGGTGTGTACCCTTTGTACACATTCAGTCACAGACCTGTGTATGCAGCTGGAGGTAAATGTGAATTTTGGGGTTCATTTTTTCTTTTCTTTTTTTTTCTTTTTTTTCTTTTTTTTTAATTAATTAATTTATTTATTAAAGATTTCTGTCTCTTCTCCACCTCCGTCTCCCCTTTCCCTCCCCCTGATTGCTTTTTGGGCTGACGAGGGAGTGGGTTCATTTTTTCAAACTACATATAGCTACCCACTGTAAACCCCTATAATACTTCAGTCCTGAGCTATTGGTAGGCTTGAAATTCTTTTCTTTTTTCTCATATATCTGCATCACAGCTTCAGAATGTGGTTTCCTGTGTGTCCATTTGACAAACTGAATTCCCCATTTGGGAAAAATGAAAATGTTTTCCTACAAGTTCCATGGAAGTCCTGATGATGATTAGGAATACGTGAATTGGTGCAAAGTTAATCAGGAATAGATGAATTGGTACAAAGTTTCTGAGTATATTACATAAAAGGTACCATTTGTGGTTGTTCTTGAATGTTTGAAAAGCTCCCTAGCAGTTTAATTCAAGCACCTGTAATCCTTTCTAACCACTTCAGCATTGGCCCAGCGATAGCACCATTCACTTCAAACAGCACCAGCATTGATTTTGAAATAAAAGCTTCCATATGGGATTCAAAGGTTTTACAGTGACCCAGTGAGAAGCAATAAGCCTGAACTTTTAGTGATTTGTTTTATAACCAGTAGGTGTCTTAGACATACACGCTTGTAATGCTGGTTGATAGACCTAGCTGACTTTGAAACACTCAATTTGTTTTACTCTTTTGTCTTTAGGAATGCAGACCCATTGACCTTGGAAAACAAGTTTATCTTACTCCTTTTAGCCTATTGTGTCTAATACTCTCTCAGCACCACACATAAACAAATGCATATAATCAAGTATGTCCTGACTTTATAAATTCCATTTGAATTAAGTTGATTTAACCACTGAAGCACAGATGATATTATCTGACTAATTGTCAAGAATATTAATTAAAAAAATTTAGGATATTAGTTTTCTTGACATGCTTGTTCAAACCTTCATGTTTTATGGTAAAAATCATATTAAAGTTATTTTGCTATCTTAAAATTAAAATTTTCAAAACCATATATAAAAATGTAAAAAGAGGCACGATAAACACCTAAACACTGTTGCCTTTTTTTTAAGGCCTGGAAAAAGTAACACAATATTTAACATAAGTGGCAAAATTAACAACAAAAGCATTAAAAGGTAATTAATTTTCTCTATGACAAGTAATGTCAGTTAAAAATCTCATTACAATGATCCCTACCATAATAATAAAAAGGAATACTGTTCTTTATTTAGACTTCTGAAGGATAAAAAAAGCAGTGTTCTTAAGCTTCTATGAACTCTACAAATAAAAAAGCACACACGCTGAGCAAGAAGAGATCTCAAGTGCATAGTGGTGGGATTATTTCAGAGTAGCCAATTGCCTATAAATTTTGAACAAAATAGAACTGCATGCTCAATATCCAAAAGCTCATTAAATCATGGGTGCATGATGCTGCTAGGTGTCACATCAAACACATATCAACTCATTTCATATGAAGTAAGCATCGCCTATAAAATGCAGTCAAGGCAAATGAATTTGTAATACAAAGCAAAATACTAGTTTTGTAGAAAAAAAAAGAAAACACATGACTAGGTGTTCTGTTGAGTTCCAAGAAGATTTGGTGAAATGGCTCCTCTTTAATGCTGGAGCATTGACAATGGCAAGGCATTGCTCGGGGAACACATAGGAATGATGGTTTTCAAAGGACAAGTTGAATGTTTCCTGAGAGGAAATGGAGTGTGTGGCAGAAATATGGTGTAGAATTATAACAGGATAATCTGTGCTTTCTTTCTAATATTTCCAGATACTTAGGCAAAAGAGAAAATTATTTACCTGTAAAGTTTAATAATTTAATAAAATAAATTTTTCAAATTTTAACATGGAAGAGACTTTTTCAGCCTGAAAATTCCAAGAAGTTAACAAAAGCCATTAAGAATACCCTTTATGATGTTTTCTGATGCCGATACTGGAGGATTGTGGACTTGAAGTGGGGTCCTTATTTTGGCAGTTTAACTCAAGTGATGAAAAGAAACTCTCAGGAGATTGAACTTTCATTGTTAATTTTTTTAAAAAATATTGTTTAATTTTAATATAAGTATTTTGTATGACAATATTGTTCATTTTAATTGAATTTTTTACTCAATAGAGATAGAATTAATTACAGTGAATGTGTATGTGGTACAGAGAATGGGGCAGGGGAACTTAGAACAGGATGCTGTAGTAAATGTGATTGACAGGGCAGTATTGTATGTCTGTAACAGAGACAGGCCTAGGGGCAGATGCTCAGATGGAAGGTGAATTAAACTTGAGGGATGATTGCCATACTGGTATCTCTTGATGTAGAAATTATGAGCATTTACATTGTGGGAAGAAGAGAAGAAGGAAGGTGGGGGAGAGAGAAATTATTTACTAAGATGTATCAATATTCCTGATAATAAGTTTGATTTAAAATTTGACTGATGTCCAAACAAAACTATTAAGAAACTATTCAGAAAAAAATCTTCTAATTTGAATGGTGCCTTGCTTCATTGTTCCCTTAAAGAAACCAGGTTATATATTTAATATTGAGTGGTAATGAGAATTCATATGATAGTTTATTATAGTTAAAAAATAAAAAAAGTAGTAAATTGAAGTTGTAGCCATCAGAGTAATGATGAATAACTCTTGGCCATCTGGCTCACGTGAAATAAAGACAGAAGGGTCTGGAAACTACATGAGTTTAATTAAATCTGTGATTTCATTAAAAACTGAACTAAGAAGATGAAGTAAGACAAATTCTGTACTTATAAACAAGAGGTACGTGCCACACTATAAAGTAAATCTTTGTTCCAGATAACAGGAACATTGAAGATTTAAAGAATTATTAGACCATTTTTGTCTTTTTCATTCCACTTAAAAGGGTAATGGGATTCTTTTTATTAGAGTTTTTGTTTATTTATCATTTTGTGTGTTGGGTGTTCTGGCTCCATGTATGTCTGTACACCATATACTTGTAGTGAATGCAGACATCAACAAAGGGTGTTGATTCCCCAGGATTAGAGTTACAGATGCTTCTTAGCAGCTCTTTGGGAATTGAAATAAAAACCCGGTCCTCTTGAGGGGCAGGCAGTACTTTTATCTTCTCAGTAATCTTACTAGTCTAATAAAGATTTACTTTATGATATTTTCCCACATGTCTATTGTCCTACTGCACTCAGATCTCCCTATCCACCCTCCTTTCTCCTTATCTAAATTCCATTATTGCCTTTCTTCTCCCAGAGAGGCTACACTCTATTTTCATGTTCACACACACACACACACACACACACGATTTTTAAGAAAAACATTGGAACTTGCTTTACCTAGCCTAGCTCATGTTCTCCACGTATATTCATTGTCATGCAAGAGATAAATTCCTTTTCTTTAGAACCATATAAAATTCTATTGATAAGAAAAAATGTGATGCCTACTTTCTTTTTTTTTGTTGATAGACAGCTAAGTTGTTTCCACAACTTGGTTATTGTAGAGTGTACTACATATAGAGATGTTCAGGAGTCTCTGTGTTGTGCTTACTTAAATATCCTGTAGCAATAAAAATATATCATAAGATAGTTCTATTTTTATTTTCTTTTGACAACCCTCAATTACTAACTTCTATGAGAACTTCACTAATTTCATTCACAAAGTGATGCTTAAGGACTCCTCTTTCCTCAGGTCCTCATCAATATTTGTTGTCACATTTTGTCTTATTGATCATTATTGTGACTAGGATGAAATGGAACATTATTGTTGTTTCAAATTGCATTGTCTTAATAGATTGGGATCTTCATTTTTGCATGTATTTATGGGTCATTTCCTTGATTCTTTTGAGACCTGTATTCAGTTCATTTTTCTATTATTAATTGGATTATTTTTGCATTCAATTTTTGAGTTACCAATATATTCCAGAATATCATTCTCTTTGAAGTGTATAGTCAGCAAAGTTTTATTCCTTTAGTGAGATCTTCCTCTTCACTCTTGTGTTTCCTGGGTTGTGCAGAGGCTTTTCTGTGTCCTGATCGCTTTTTGCTAATACCTGCTCTTAAACTCTGAGCTCTTGGAGTCCTTTTCAGCATGCCTACAACAGTGCCTTTATCTTAAAGTGTTTTCCTCCAGCTGTTTTACTGTTTTAATCTACATTAAGGCCATCAATCCATTTAGAGCTTGGTTTTGAACAGCATGAGAGACAGAGTTCTAGTTCCATTCTTCTTGATGTTAGTTTCCAATTTTCCCAGGAGCTGATGTTGACAGGACTCTCTTCTCCAAAGTATGCTTTGATATCTTTGCAAAGAAAAATGGGTGACCGCATCACTATGGATACATTCAAAATCCTGTCCCCATCCCACTGGTATGTGTTTTTTTTTTTTTTTTTTTTTTTTTTTTTTNAGCAGTGCCTGGAGACCCTGGTCTAGCACTAGGGTGAAGTTCATAGGTTTAGAGATGGGGTCTGGGAGCTCTGGTGGCCTCGTCTGCAAATGCAGAATCGAGTTGTGACATCATCCCTGAGGCTGGGGTTCATGAAGGTCATATTCCCTGTGTGCTCAGAGCTGCATGACCGCAGAAGGCATACTCTGGTGTCTGAGGTCCTCCTGTGAGCTTTGTTCCTGGCTGAGACTGAAAAGCGGGAGACTGGGGCTCCTGGCCTGTGCATTTTGGGGTTCAGAGCAGAGACCCTGCTGATTCTGCTCCCCTTACACACACACATACTCTCTCTGCTTGGTTGCTTGAACTTTGCTTTCCTTCTCTGCGCCAAAAACAACATGGTGCCTGCTTGACAAGGTACAGGTAGAGAATATTGCCTTCAGACTCAGAGAGGAAGCATGATGATATATATATAAAATTTAATATTGTAATATTGCTGATAAGAAGTCAAACACTTTATTGAATAAAGACAATGCTGATATTATGTCACTCCTTATTTAAAGACATTCTCTGAGTTATTTTTAACATTTAGGATATTGCTGGGTATATTCATTACATGTTGCCTTCACTATGATGTGACATATTTCTTTTAGTTTGTTTGCCTTTATTTTTATAACAAAACATTGTTGAACTATTTAAACACCTTTCTTGTTTATGATCATATGTTTTGTGTCTTTTGTTTGCTTTATTTTTATGCTTTTTGCTTGCAATATCTAGTTTAGATTATCCCATCAGGTTGATACAAGCTACTGTTCATGAATGATGTACATTAGTAATGCACATATATCCATAAGTGTATTTTTGTTTAGCATTAATATTTAAGTATACAATATTTTGTGGAGTTCATAGGTTTTGGAAAAATGTCTCTACATCTCTTATATTTTACTATGTTTTTTGCCTTTCCTCTTGTGAGTTTTTAAAGCATTTTTCCTATTTGTGACAATGTATATCTTCCATCCTATGAATTGTCTTTACAGATCAGACATGTGTTTGAAATGTCAACCTGGCTTGGATGCTTATAGGATTAGCATGGTTAGAATTGGAAGTAGGAACACTAGACATCTGAACTTAGTTAGAAAAATGGAACAAAGAATAATGAAATAAAAAGGCAATCAATGGAAGTTACACATTATTGTGTAATTTGGGATATATGAGAAAATGCATGAAGATTTTCACTAGATTTTCCCTATGGCAAAATAAATAAAACTATTCAGTCCATACAATTTATTTTGAAAACAAGGGAGAAGTAGTTTACTTTAACTCTACTTTCTGTTCAGTTGCTGTGTGGAAAGCTAACTTATCATTTATTGCTACGTATTTATTGTTCACCATTGTAGTCAGCATTGTATCTGATATGGTAAAATTTAGGCATGTTCCAGGGTTGTTTATCTCTTTTGAGTCTAAACCTCTGGTCATTAAAATATTATTTTATTGATAAATAATCTTGTGTCTGCTTCTCACTTCAAAGTGCTGTGCCTAGAGAAGTATATATTGTGTCAATGAAGCACTGTGCCCTACTAAAATAAGAGTCTAGATTTACTCAGTGGGTGACAGATTTCTGCAATTTGACCATTTTTCCACTTATATGTTTTGGGTCTAGCTAAGGCCAATCTAATTCTGTGTTCATACCCTTTTTTGGTTAATCATCTTGGCATAAAAATGACTTAATACTTATTCTTTTATAGGGTTTTGCTAGTCCAGCAGAGTATTCTGAACTAATATACTGCAAAGCCTATTTGACTAATATTATCAAAGACAAGTATTTACCTGAAATCAATGCTTTGAAATTTGGAATATGTTAATGATATCAGATGAAGAAGCAAATTCTAACTTTTGTTCTATATTAACTCACTTTGAATAGGACTCACAGGTTAAAACAAAAAAACTTAAAATCTGTCCCAATGTTTCCTTTCCACATGCCTCTGTATCACCATAAATAGCACTAACTACATACAATTAATCTATAAAGACTTGATATACCAGGAATTGTGGAATAAGCATTATGATGTGACTTGAATTAGCTGCCTATATTTTAAAATATTGGTCTGTAACCTATTGATGTATGCCTCCATGGGGAAGCTATGTCTTTCTCTTTGGGCATTCCTTAATTGTTCAGGGTCTTTATGAAGGTTTAAGGTTGAAAGTACACATATATGTATATAGGTATTATATACAGACTGAGTAGATTGTACTATTGTACTTTATATCACAGGGATATATATGTATATATATGTATATACATATATATATCCCTGTTGAAATATATATATTTCAACTATACTATAAGAAAGTCCCTATGCTGGGAAGTAGTCAACCAACACAAACTAGACTCCACATAATATTTTTAAAGATAAATTGAAGAACATAAAATTAGATAGGTAGAGAGCTAGAAAGGCATCTTAGAGGAGTTCAGAAAAAAAGAAATAAAGAGATTAAAGTATATTTCATGAATTTCCCAAAGACAAAAATTAAAGCAATGTCTTAAAATTTACAAAAATGCCAAAGTCAAATAATTCCAAATATATGAAATATTATTTATAAATAAAATAAATGACAGCAAATGTAAAAAAATTCTACTTAATTCTAAGAAATCTAGTATGTATAACACAATTTGTATACATACTTTTATTAACAATTTAACATTAAAAGAAAGAAGAAAATGCATAAATATCCAGTTGAATTGTCCTAAGTTTTAATGGAGTGCTTTTGATGAATGATCGCCTTTAAAACTTTAAAACATCACTTACTCAACTTTTGAACATAAATAAATGTTGGTCTCAAGCCTACAGTCAGTGATGTTAAAGGAAATCAAAGTCTTGTCAGAGTCATAAATTATGGCAAACACAGTGAAATAATAGTGCCCTTATATGTTTCTGTAATGATTCCTGGAGACAACACAAAACCCTCAAAGAAATGGATGCTGTTAGAAGAGTTTAGTTAGTTCTTGATAACCTAGGTTGTTTTCTTTGATAAAGGAATCAGAAAACAAATTGAATTCTCGATTCCTTCCATCCAAACTGAGTTTATAAAGGAAATTTGGAATGACAGAGTATAATAGGACATTTGTCTTTACTCTTAGTTATAGGCATCAGTGTATAGGGGGAAAATAAAAACAAGCTGATACTGACATAGTACATAATTTATCTTTGATCCTTTCAGATAATTTCTTTCCTATAATCTACTCTAATATTTTAAGAAACATCTGTACTGAACTATTAAAAATTTAGTTCATAAAGGCATAATGTAGTTAATCTACAACAGATTAGTCTTTATGGATATGTTTTAAGCCTATTGTCTGATCCCCTAGTGTATTTATCAAACTCCAGATGCATGATATTCAAGATAGTAAATTAATCATGTCATCAACAAATGAGTTCAGTTTTCTCGATTGAGTTAAATATGAATTATTTAGGTATTTTTAAAATACCATGCTAATATCAAACAGTAATATAGTGTTCTATGGTAATTTTAATAATTTTTCTCATTTAAGAAAAAGTGAAACATCACTTATTAGGCAATTGAATCATATTCAACTACAATGCCCAGCAATTATATTTTACTCCGTATACACCTAGTTGTTTATCTCCAAATGATTGTCTCCAAACACTACATGAGTAATTATAAAATTACATCAATTTTATTTCTAATTGGGAATTCTAAATTTTGCAAGATTATTGTGGTATCTGACTGAGTCAGTTTTTTTTCCCTCCTGTGGCTCTGATAAAATACCCTTACAAAAAAAAATGGAGAAAGTGTTTGTTTTACCTTATAGTTCAAGGGGTGATCCTCTGACTCAGGTAGTTAAGGCATCAGAAACTTGAAGCAGCTTGATACATCATAACCACAGTCAGTTAGCAGAAGCCTAAGTGAAAGCTTCTATCTAGTTCCCTTTCTTAATCCATGGAGTCCAGGAACCCTGTCCAAAACTTAGACAGGGTTCCCTATACAAACTAATATAATCAACTATATAATATAATATAATTGTCCATAGCCTTACCCAGAGATCCCAGTTGGCTTTTAGATCATAATAAATTAATAGCTAGTAGCTATTACATTGACAAATTTAATAAGTAAAAGTTGAAATAAACATAAGCTAAACATTAAATTCATACTGGATAGTGATCCTCACTAAAATAATAATTCAATTTACATGGTAAAGAATAAATTAATAGAGATTTAAATTATTTTCACAGAAGAAATAAATGTCTTAACAAGTAAGTAGAACTTGGTATATTCTGTCAATAATTGGTCGATATAAAATAGTCAGAATTGTGCACATTAATTGGAACTAATTGATCAATTTGTACTAATTAATTTGTTGTGATTAACCTACTTACAGAATAAATATAAGTGAAGGCTTAATAGGAAAGCTAGAGATTCAACAAAATTGTAAAGATCACAAAATAGGCCTTGACTCCTTCAATTAAATAAGCAAAACAAACAGTTCAGTTAAAAACGTGAAAGAAACCATGAATAGGCATTTCTCAAAAATGGCCTACAAATGGCCAGAATGTGGAGTGTATGTGATTCTATCCATTCCTCATCAGAGAAATATAATTCAAAAGTACATGGAAGCATTACCCCACACATGTTAGTATGGCACTCTGTTGATTTTTTTTTAAAAATGGGATTCTCATACCTATGTTCATTGAACTTTATTTTATTTGTTGAAGAAAGGAAGAAGGAAAAGCATTAAGCTTCCCCTCAAATAAATAATATTGTAGATTGAGAAACTAGAATCTTGCTACACTATTTCAAGAATTTGGTATGGTGCAAGCTTTTTGTTTATAAGTGAGCAAATCAAACTACCATATGGTCCATCCATGTAAGAACAAGGGGACTAGGAAGTCTGATGATATTTTATCTCCTATAGATGACAAAAATCTTCACCCCCTCCCCCCCAAAAAAAACAGAAGAAAACAAAAAATATGACTGCTTAAACAAGACCTGAACAATGACAGCAGTCGCAGATATAATAACTTGAAAGGGAAAATCTCACGGGAATTCACCTGTAGATGAAAAAAGGACATGTAACT
Organism: Alexandromys fortis; assembly: GCF_014885135.2. NCBI lineage: Eukaryota > Metazoa > Chordata > Mammalia > Rodentia > Cricetidae > Alexandromys > Alexandromys fortis. Next base: position 2,157,109 of record NW_026068030.1, on the reverse strand, counting down.
ATTGACTCTTGAGAAAGAAGGTATGAGTCTTTCCTAATTGGTTATCTTAATACTAAGTAGTCAGTCCTGAAATCATTTGCATAAAAGCAACACTAAACAGAGTAATAATTATAAAAAGATGTCTTCATTTGAGATGGAGTGAGGGGACATAGAAGCAGCTGATGAGAGGGATCATGAAATGGGTGAGAGAGCAAAAAGAAGGGGAAAATAAAATAAGTATGCAGTTTTTACAGTGTTTTAATTAATTTCTTAAAATATTAGTAAGAAAACAAGTTCTACAGGTTTTTATCCTAGAATATTATATACACACCCTGATTTAAAAACATGCACATGTGTAATAAAACAGGGAAATATAGAAACCCAGAAATAGACCAGTGTTATTAAAACATTTTATTTACTATACCAAAACCAAATTGGAGAAATGAAAAGTCTCTTTAACAAATAGTGTTGAAAAAGAATAAGAAAGAAATAAGAAGATAAAAAGAATAAAAGTAGTCCACTGTCTCTCTGAAGATTTTTAGAGGACAATCACTTCACCTACAGACACAAGTAATGGGTTTCTGATAAAGGGATTTTTAGTAGATTAGGAAAAGGCGTGAAGAACTGATGAGTTAGGATGTATGGAGTTCAGAAGCTACTTACAGCAAGAGAGAGGGGGGAGGGAAAGAGGGAGAATTGTCTGAGGAAAAAAACAACTTACTGAATGAGAAAGAATTTGACAGAAGTGCTATCTCAAAAATTGACAAATTCAACCTCAGCTGAAAGTTAACAGTTGCAACATCTGGTTTTGTTCATATTTCTTGGAGCTAAGCAGGAAAACTCAACCACCCAAGAAGTGTTGGGCCCTCAGCAGGCCCAAAGGAGGCAAAGACAGAGAAAATAATAGGTGTGGGGAACCAATGAGACATGGAAGTCTATCAGTAGGGAAGCAAAATTGGATTGCAGGAAAATAGAAGGAAGATGAAGCAATAATCATAACATGAGGGAAAGTAACAGAGGTGGAGTCTGCCGTGTTTTGGTAGGTATCTTAAGAGAGGTTTCCCAATGGAAAAATCAATGAAATTATTCATTTTTATCTTTCTTTAATGTAAGAACCATAGACACATACAAAGATTACACTGCCTGAATTTTCTTTCTTTTTCAAAATTAAAAGTTATATTTTATAGATCACAAACATTCTGTCTGCAGTAAGATAGCAATTATCTTTTTTTTCAAAACTTTAAATATGTTACTCTTGATTGATTTAAGAATCAGAGTTTTTCACTATCTTCTAGAAGTATATGCGTAGGAAGTAAAATTCCCATCAAGAGTGGAATGGGAGGTAGAACTACTTTGTATTTAGCTTTGATAAGTAGAGAGAGATGGATATTGAAATTCACCAAATTCTTGGTTTTCTGGTTCCTATCTGAGCTTGATTGCCTCTAGACAAGACAACGACACTTAATTCACTCTCGTTAACTTCACACATCGACAACGATGGGTCAATATTTTTACTTGTATATAAAAGAGAACTCTTATTTTGAAGAAAAACAAATAGTGAAAGATACTGTGTATTTCTTCTGTTTTCTCCCTCTTAAAACTATGGCCTCTGTTTCATTTTCTGACGGATGTCATTGGCATTGGAGATTGACACCTTGGAGCCGTAGCTTAATTTTCATTTACTTTCTGTTCTTAGCCATTTGAGAAGATGTGGAAATCAAGGAGTTGGGGTTCAGTTCAGTGGAAACCTCATTGAATCTGGCAGGTACTTGCTGTAAGTACACCCCCTGAGGTTTGGAAATCTCTTCTGCATTTCTCCTCCCCATTACTGCCTGTTTCAAGCCAAGGTTATTAACACAGCAGAAGCAAATTTAAGCATCTGCTCACTTATTTATTTCCAAGTTCTATTCCTTAAAGTAGCAACCACCTCACATTAAAACGCAAGTGCTTTAATTGAATCAGGCACTCTTAACTAACCCCTAGTTATCAATAGCCGATACAAGATGACTGCTGTATGCTAATAAGAATTCAGTGTTGTGACAGAACAGAGCATTAAGGTGTCTGTGCTTACCTTCTCCCATACCAGAATGTTCTTAGGAAACTCAGAGCAAGATGTTATGAAATTTTAAGATATAAAATAATAACTCTCACAGAGAACAACAGAGGAATGCCTGACGGCTTGTTTGCACTGGAGAAAATGAGATAGGAAATTGTCAGGCATATTCGTTGTAGTCTGTAGAAAAATGAAGATATACACAAAATTAGGGATGTGAATAAATATAAAGAAAAAACAACAGATTACAGTCATATCTAGATCAGAAACGGACCATAACCTAGTGACGTTCTTAAAAATCTGGCTCTTTTAATAATTCTAGCTATAGGACTATCCTTGTAGCTGGTGTTTAACTATTACCAGTCGTGTACTTGTGCATAGCACCAAAAGTGTAAAGGCTGTGTTGATTTGTGCTTACACACAGAGGCTCTCTGATACAAATTGTGTGATCTTAGCTAAGAGGCTGGTACCAAGGGCCACAATTTTATACAAATAGAAGGGTGGGTGTATTATGACTTTTAGATCCATGAAGTTTTATACCTGATCTTCTATCCATAGACTTATTTCCTCTTTTATCTTGTAGACCTGATTTACTCATTTTAAAAAAATCAAATACTTTAAAAATTAAAATAGATATGAATAAAATCAAAAGATACAGTAGGCAAAGTAAATGGCATCCCTATATCTGATACCAATACTGCTTTATGTAAAGATGAATTTAAATTATTTTCAATCTCATAAAACTTTTTATCTAGCAGAGAGAATCATCTACAAAAGTGGTTGTAACTTTTACTCATACCTATGAAGATGTCTAATTTTATAAGGAAAATAATCATAAAGCTATTTAAATAATACTACTGCTAACATTAAGATTTAATGACACTTTATATTACGATATTGGAGAAGTATACACTTCACATTCGGGGAATTAGCAAGATGTGATTCTCCACCTGTGCTTTAACTTTTAAGATCCATGATTATTCAAAATAATAGTTTTCTTACCGTGTTTTTCATAAAAGTTCATCTAACAGATGATACTTTTACTACTGGGATCATTCACTTTACTTGAACTGTAGGAGAAATCATGTGCACATTACTTCATTTACAGTCATGAATGAAGTAGAAAATGTTCACAGACAGTTCTTTGGCCTCTATGTGTGCAAGAGTGAGTGTTGGAGACAAAGAACTGGCTGAAGAGAACGAGGTGGTGTCTGCTGTCATGTCTGGACCTAAACCCTTAAACTATGAACATCCATCAATTAAGGTAGACAATAAATACTCCCAGAGCAAGAAAGTATCTGAATTTTATAAAATATAGTTAGTTTATTATGCATATCTAAAGACTAACACATAAAGAACATATGTAAAATAATAGGATGTCTACCTTTCGAGTTTTGAACCTAAACATTAACAAAATTGTTTATATTTTGGAAAACATAAGTCACATAGAATAAAATTCAAATCTTTGTCTTCTTTGTATTTTCTAGTTCTTTGTTACTTTAAGTTACCCAATGCCTATTTTAAACTTTCATGTTATTTGCTAAATTTCAAAATACAAAACTTATTTACCAGGTTAAGTATTAATTTTCATTATCCTAAAACTCTGACTTCCAACAGTAATGTTGGAAAAAAACTGTAAAATGTTTTAAATAGACAATTTGTAAAATATACCAATATTTATGAAATAACTAAAAGTTATATTTCTAGTAGTAACTATACAGCCTATGATTAGATGCTCTTCATGGTACAGTAGTCTTTTTTATTTATTCTTCACACAAACTCTATGAAGTATATACTATTAAAATTCCATTTAAGCCATGAATATGAATAATATATAAATCTGTACGTGTTGTAAGGGAGTGATCAGTGGATAAGGCAGCCTGTCACACAATATGAGGATCTGAGTTTAAATCCCCATCAACCGTGTTCAAAGTTGGGTGTGGCCATGTTTGTGTCTTTAGTCCCAGAGCTATGGGGATTGGGAGGCAGTTGGATCACTGGAATTTTCTGGCCTGTAGCCTAGATCCACATTCAGTGAGAGACCCTCCTTTCAAAGAATAAGTTAGCAAGTTATAGAGCAGAATACCCAGAATCCTCTTTTTGTCTCTTAGGCAGGCACACAAAAATGTATATCCTATTTTTCAATAGTACTTGTATAATATTGCCAGGCATACTATAGATATTTAGATACTGTAAAAAATTTTTGAAGTTTGACAATTGTATATTTGTAATTTTACTATAATAACTATAGGGAAGTTAATAAATTAAAGATGAAAAGAAGGACCCTACACAATAAACATACTGGGCAAAAGCACAGAAAAATTGCCTAATATCAGTTTTGCAAAGTGTATTTTGAGTTATAAAGCCAAACAAAAAATAAAAAATATCATAACTCTTCATCAAACTGAAAGACTTGTAGAACACAAGAAAAAACAGTAAAAATAAAATACCTCATTGAAGAGGAGAAAATGTTTGAAGTCTTACTTTGGATAAAGTCTCTGTAATAGCTAGTATTTAATTATAGCAAGGAAGTACTCACCATAGGCTTCTGAAATAAAGAAAATATTTTATGAAATGTACATATTTAGAGGTTCAAATTCTAAGTCAAGGGTAAAGTCCAAGTGAGTGATGGTGGGCAGTATGAGGTAGACAATACTGTGCAAAGGTGACATTAAATTTTGATGAAGAAAATTGGGGAGTGGTTCAGAGGTTGGCTTATTAATAATAAAAGTTCTTCATTCTCATAAAAATTTGCTTTCTGAGGTATTCATTGCCAGTAACCCAAGGACCTTCCACTACTTTCTTGAAGTTTGACTACCTCATACCTACTAGGTAAGGAATGAGAATCCTGTATCTGAACTTTTTGGGACAGACCCTTATCATATATTTCAAGAATGGGTAACTGAATATATTATAGGTAATGGATACAAATTAAGAGTAAAAATTATAGTTTTAAATATAGATAAAGACCTTATAAATCTCAAACAAAGACACAAATAATCAGAATAACAAAAGATTTTATTTACATTATGCTTTTGATTTATTTGTGCTTTGAAGACATTGTCGTCTTTACTAATTGAAGATTTGTGGCAACGATGAAATGAGCAAATCTATGCTCACAAATTTTATGAAATCATGTTCTGACTTCTTTCATTATTATTATTATTTTCTAATATGGTGTTTTCAGTGATCTCATATGTTATATTGAAGTCACAAAGAATACCAAACCCTATAAATTTACTGAGATTTGTGCTTCTAACTGCTCCACCAGCCAACATTCTCACCCTTCTTCCTTTCTCTTTACTGCCCTCATTTCCTAATAAATACATTATCATAATTAGGCCAGATTATATCCTAGCAATGAGCTGTCCCATAAGAGAAACCGCATGCTTCAAATATTCTCAGGAAAAGACACAGAAAAGTTAGAAAAACCATGTTGTTAAGCAAAATTGTATTACTTTCAGGTAAGGCTTCTGAAATCTATTTTGAAAATTTATTTATGTGACTCTCTAGTGGTTACTTCATCTATACATGATAAATTCCAAAAGTGATAGAAAGAGAAGTAATTGCTGCCCCCCAGCATGTCTGGTGTTAGTGGAGTTAGATTTATCAAACCCCTTAATCTGTCTTATTTTATCATTCTTGCCTTATTTTATCAAATAATTTTGACTAATCTTTAGTCTTTGATGCAGCTGTCTTTTTATTTTACACAGATATAATTTTCATTAGAGATAAAGATTTTATTAGAGAGCAAAATGTATGATGGGTAAGATAAACTTAGCTGACTATATTGACTATTCAATATAGTTTTAGTTTGGCCCATAGGCTCATATGCTTTAAAGGACTGGGTATCCTCTTAGCATGTGGTAATCTCTATTTTCATTGAATTTCCTTTTGTGTTTCCACAAAAAAGAAATCTCTAATCTAGTAAAGAAAAATCATCAAATTCTTAATGATGAAAGTCCATTCTTTGTGCCTTAATTTCAGGGAACATTGGCATAAGTGTTTTCTGATGGATAAACAGTCTCTATTTTCCATAATTGAAAAATCTAAAAGCTCATTCAAATAGTACTGCTAAATCCATTTATGGAAATTTCCATATTCCAAACTATTAGATTTCTGCCATGGATAAAGGAACAAAAAAAAAAATACAAAAGCAACTTATGTGCATTGTCCTCATGCAAGATGTGGCCATTAGTTTTTAAGTTAAATTATTGGTACAAGTTCTTTGATAAATATTACACAAAGAATAAAAATATTCCCGGGATTTTTAGAAAGATACATCTCTCAAGGTTTATAAAGGAAACAAGCTAGAAGGCATTTAAATGGACACACTTTTGAAAGACACTTTAGAATATCTGGAGAACTACTTCTGAAAGAGACAGGCAAGCTGAGAGGGGGAGAGGGAGGGAGGGAAGGAGAGAGAGAGAGAGAGAGAGAGAGAGAGAGAGAGAGAGAGAGAGAGAGAGAGAGAGAGAAGTGGAGAGAAGTGGTGGAATCTGTCATGCTTTTTGCAAGTGCAGAATGAAAGAAGTTGGGACAGGTCCTGAAGATCTGGTGTCTTTGTCCTCAGGAGTCTGTGATGGAAACATCAAAGTCCTAGCACTGAGACAGGCTCTGGGTCTGAAATCTCAGAACATCCAAGAATTTTATTTACTTCACAGCTGTGTTCTAAACCTTTGACATTTTCTTGTTACTAAAACTGTATAAACTATGTTGAAGTGTGACAAAGTATAGGTAGAACCAAGAGTCATAGTGTGCACTTAAATAAAGATAACATCACATGTGCATACAAATGTACACATGTATGCATGTACAACACTAACTCTACTCAATAGGTTATAAAATAAAATAACAATACATGAAATTGAGAGGAACACTGTTTGGATGTGGAATCCTGCAGTGTTGGAAGTGGAGAGTGAGGGGTTGATTATGATCAAACACATTGTACATGTAAATGAAATCCTCAAATAATAACAAAAAACTGATAATATAATAAAAAATAACTTAATACAAACAGATAAAACTGTTTTGGTGGGGCAAGGTAATTCTAGGAATCCATAGATATAAAATGTAAAAACGACTGTATTTTACCATAAAGACTCAAAGTCTGATTAATTAAAATGAATATATAAATAATAAAAATAAATAAATCCACATTTCAGGAGTTTGTGCAGAAATAGAAAGTGAGATAGAAAGCAAAATAATCAAATATAATAAATCATATTCTCCTATGGTGGCAGTGAAGAAGAGGAATGAGTTACTATCCTGGAACTGTGCTAGGAACCATGAAGATTTTATATTATGATGCCTTATTTCTCTTCATGTTTTAAAATATTTTAAAATGATTTCTTTTACTTAAACCAAAGCTCATTGACAAGGAATTCTCTATATTATGTTCATTTTCTAATATACAGTTAATATTGTTATCTTCTGAGTATATTGATCAACAAACCAGAATATCAGAGTACAGAGATTGAATGTGTAGGTTGGGTTTTTCTCTTTCTAATTGATTTGCTGCATGAACCAGTTTGACTATATGAAATAATAGAATACTTTATTTACCTGTGTTTTATACTCTCATCTGAGGTGATTATTTTTGGAAGATATTAAAGGCATTTAATGAGTTGCTTTTTGCTTACTTATTAGAAGAGTTCCTGGTAAATAAGGTTTCTGCTTGCTAAACTGGTATGAACAACAAACTTTATAACAACAATTCTTTTGAAAGTTCTGTCTCTGGATATAGCAAATAACAGAATCCAAATAATTCAAAAAAAAGGTTAATTTACATTTCCCCATGTCCCTGTCATCTCTAGACTAATGTCCATGTCCATCAGAACAGTGCCAGATATGAGCTCTATCACATGGAATAGTGCTTAAATCTAATCAGATATTGGTTGGTTACAACTAAAAGTTTATGCCACTATTAAACTAGGGTTTGTAGCTGGTTTGGTGTTTGCCTTTCTACTCTGGTACCATGCAGTATATCTTCTATAACATGAACACTAGTCAATGGTGGAGGAGGGCAGCTATTGGTAGTAACCAGCTTTAGTTCTTTGTTCAATGTATTGTATAGGGATTATCTTCTGGGTCTTTTTTTTAATTTATTTATTTCTTTATTAATTAATTAAAGATGTCTGTCTCTTCCCNTCCCCCTCCCCCAATCAAGTCCCCCTCCATCGTCAGCCCAAAGAGCAATCAGGGTTCACTGCCCTGTGGGAAGTCCAAGGACCACCCACCTCCATCCAGGTCTAGTAAGGTGAGCATCCAAACTGCCTAGGCTCCCACAAAGCCAATACGGGCAGTAGGATCAAAAACCCATTGCCATTGTTCTTGGGGTCTCAGTAGTCCTCATTGTCCGCTATGTTCAGTGAGACTGGTTTTAACCCAGGCTTTTTCAGACCCAGGCCAGCTGGCCTTGGTGAGTTCCCGATAGAACATCCCCATTGTCTCAGTGTGTGGGTGCCCCCCTCGCGGTCCTGAGTTCCTTGCTTGTGCTCTCTCTCCTTGTCCTGATTTGGACCTTGAGATTTCAGTCCGGTGCTCCAATGTGGGTCTCTGTCTCTGTCTCCTTTCATCGCCTGATGAAAGCCTAATATTCAGGAGGATGCCTATATGTTTTTCTTTGGGTTCTCCTTCTTATTTAGCTCTCTATCTTCTGGGTCTTAACCTCTGTTTGTGGACAGACTTGAAAATAACCTTGGTTGTTTGGGAATGTTCATGGGACCCTGTGATAACTACTATTGGTTGTCGACTTGACTATAACTAAAATGGAATACAATACAGAAATGGCAGGCACATTTGTGACCCAGATAGTGAGGCAGGAAAACACACCTTTAATCTGGGTTATGCCTACTGCTGGAAGCCCATGTAAGACAATTGAAGAAGGAAATTTGGTTTCCTTCTTCTTTGCTTGCTTATCCTTACCTTGTCAGCACATCTACTACTTTACTGGCATTGCAGCCTAATTCTTTGAAATTCCAGCATATAAAGAAGACCAGTGGAGACACCCAACCTTATGGGACTGAGTAACTATGAGATTCTTGGCTTTTCCATTTATAGCTAGTCATTGTTGGATTAGTTGAACAGTAGCCTGCCTGTAAGTCATTTCATCAAATTCTCTTTATCTATATAATAGAAGTATACTATATACTATATTATATATAGTGTATATATACATATATATGTGTGTGTGTTCATTCCATATGTGTTTATGTTTAAAGACTATTCTATAATATTTCAGATTTTCCCCACCTCTGCTCTTCTCTGGATCCACTCCCTTTCTGTCTCTCATTCAAAAAGAACAGGACCTTTAAAAGATAGAAACCAAACATAAAAACATAAAATTAAACTAAATAAATGAAAAACAATTGCATCAAGGCTGGACAATGAAAGCCAACAGAAGGAAAAGAGCAAAAGAGCAGGCACAAGAATCAGAGTCCCACTTGTTCATGCATCATCCAGGAATCTCATGAAATCACTAAGTTGAAAGCTATAACATAAACACAGAGGAACTAGTATAGCCCCACTTTGCCTTGAGTTTGAAAGCTCTGTGTGTTCATATCAACCTTTCAGAATTGATTAAGTCAGCCTTGATTCCCTAGGGGTCTTCCACCAGCTTATGACTCTTACCTTCTTCCTATCTCCTCTTGCAAAGAGTTCTCTGAACTCTGTGGGGAGGAGCATTTGAAAGAAACATCCCATTTAAAACTGGGTATTCCAGGAACTCTCTCTCTCTGTCTATCACTCTCTCTCGTTCTCTCTCAGTAATGTCTAGCTCTGGGTACCTGTATGTATTTTCATCTGCTGTAAGAAGAAACTTCTCTGATGATGATTAAAGAAGGCACTGATCTATGAGTATAGCAAAATATAATTAGGTATTGACAGAGGTTTCTGTCCCACTCAGTCCTGCAGCCATTCAGTCCCAAAGAAACGCACAAAGGCCTATATTAATTACAAACAGGTTGGCCTATTAGTTCAGGCTTCTTATTAATTAATTCTTACATCTTACATTACCCCATAATTCTTGTCTGTTCTACGTAAGAACAAATTTAATGAAGATAATAATGAATAACCTTATCTGCCATCTTCTGTTGATTCTCCTCTCAAGTCTAATACATACATAATTCAGAAACATTGTACTAACAGAGATCAGGGCCAACACATTTTTCCTCCCCTTAAAATGTATAAAATATGGAGTATAATAATTGATACATTATAATAATATGAATATATGTGTGTGATCTAGTTCCATATGTTACCAAACAGGAATTTTTTGAATATTGGAAAGCTATATAATTGAAATAAAAGTTCTCAGAATAAGTAAAATAATTGATGTGACAAGTTCTATCTTAATAGCAATAACAGATAATAGCGATATTTATCGAATCTTAAGATTAAGATAATATAAAATAGTACTGTATAGTGAATTATAAAATTAATAATTAATAAATCAGCATCTATATTAGCATGTACTAATGGCATAAGGAATATATAAGGAATTAAGTCTTCATGCTGTTATTTGTCCTTACCTTGCATTAAATTTTCAATAATTTCTCAAGTTGGTATTTTTTAAAACTTTAAGATTTTGGATGATTTCCAAAGAAAAATCACCCATGTCCTGACTCATTTTCCTTTTTTCTTCCATCAATACCTTTCTTTTCTTTTTTCCCTTTTCTCTTCTCTTATATTCTTGGTCTATAATATTATCATTTGATTTTTCTAAACAAATAAGCATATTACCACAGTATCAAAAAATTCGAAGTCTTTCTCTACTGAATTTTGTTGGTTGGATTGACTGTGAGATAATGAGCCATCTGTCTCAATGACAAAAGATTTGGGTTGTGATTATTTTGTTCTGTTTTTGATAATCACATTAGATTGTATAACTTGAAATGAGCATTTCTATACTGATTTCCTCTTAAATTTACCAAAATATAGACTCTTATTCATATTATTTCTACATTAAACTCTTATTATTAGCTTTTCTTTATGTTGTCCTTCAAAAAATGTTAGAATTAACCTTACTCCTTTGCAAATAAGGTGGAATAATTTCTAATTCTAAGCGAATCCATGCATATCCAATATCATGGAAAACCTGAATACAGATATTGCTGCATTCACACTGTGCATACAATGCAAGATACAAAAGAAACCATCTAGACAAACCTGTGGCCTTAGCCTCTGCAATTCCTGCTCAAAACTGAAATAAGGCTTTGACTTGCTGTGTATTCTACTCTTCATTGAAAGTAAATATTATGCACCTTCCCTGTGTATAGAGAATGTGAACTTAACATATTTTAATTCAATAAATATTTTCACTTATAGGCATATTCTTTGCTCAGAATTATACCTATTGTGTTAGAAGATGACAACAAAAAACTATAACTATTCCAGCAAAATTCACTAGGAAAATAAAATCAGCATGCACAAAGTGATACAATTTGAAAGTCATTTTACAATAGGAACTGAACAGAAATTTGACAGCAGGAAAAGTATACCTATCATCTATATGATAATCATATTTTCAGTAGGTGTAATGGGCAAGGAGACTTCACAAAGGAAAGATTTTCCTGGCCAATTTTAAATGATGAGTGGAATTCCAATAGCTGCAAGTGAAGAGAGGTAGATATCACAGAGAAGAGGACAGCCAATGTAAAGACCATGAAAAGATCGAGAGAAGGTTTGTACACTACTTTTGGAGGCTTACACAGATAGTGTATTAAGAATGGTCTCCAAGGCCCTATCAGAAGGTGGAGGATGACTGAGCAGTTAAGAGTGCTTCCTGTCTGCTCTTTAGTGGAGTGATGACATTCTAATGATTCATAAGTATCACAAAATGGGTTGTTTATCCTAGAAATAGAATCTACCAGAACACCACATGTCTAGTCCCTTCTTAATACAATCACTATAAGTCTTTTAAAATATGGTGAGGAATATCAAGTCACACTTGTGTCATATAGTTTCGTGTGATTGTTTGAAAAAGAAAAATCACCACAACTATGGTGGCTTGAAACATTATAGCTTCATATTATGGAGTTCTAAGGGTCAGAAATCTAAAATAAGACTCAAATTGCTTAAAGTCACCTTGGCCACAGGGCTACATTTCTTAAAGACTTAATCCATGATTCTTACCTGCTCTCTTTAACTCCTGTTTCATTTGACAAAGCTCTAAATCGATTACAATCTTTCTTTTATCTCTCCAGCCTCTCTTACACTTACAAGGAACATTTACAAATTTGATGAACACTGTACATAATGCAGAACAACCTCTCCATCTTAGAAGTGGATAAACAACAAACTCAACTGTACTTTCAAATGCACTCCCCCTCTTCCATAAAATATTATACTATATATATGTATATATATGTGTGTGTGTATATATATATATATATATATAT
>NW_026068030.1:2133138-2142307 GCF_014885135.2 Alexandromys fortis | reverse complement strand
GTATATATTCCATACTTTCTGCATCTGTTCTTCCATTGAAGGGCATCTAGGTTGTTTCCAGGTTCTGGCTATTACAAACAATGCTGCTATGAACATAGTTGAGCATATACTTTTGTTGTATGATAGGGCATCTCTTGTGTATATTCCCAAGAGTGGTATTGCTGGGTCCTGGGGTAGGTTGATCCCGAATTTCCTGAGAAACCTCCACACTGCTTTCCAGAATGGTTGCACAAGTTTGCATTCCCACCAGCAATGGATGAGTGTACCCCTTACTCCACATCCTCTCCAGCAAAGGCTATCGTTGGTGTTTTTGATTTTAGCCATTCTGACAGGTGTAAGATGGTATCTCAAAGTTGTTTTGATTTGCATTTCCCTGATCAGTAAGGAGGTTGAGCATGACCTTAAGTGTCTTTTTGCTATTTTAACTTCTTCTGTTGAGAATTCTTTGTTCAGTTCAGTGCCCCATTTTTTAATTGGGTTAATTAGCATTTTCACTTCTAGTTTCTTGAATTCTTTATATATTTTGGAGATCAGACCTTTGTCTGTTGCGGGGTTGGTGAAGATCTTCTCCCAGTCAGTGGGTTGCCTTTTTGTTATAGTGACAGTGTCCTTTGCTTTACAGAAGCTTCTCAGTTTCAGGAGGTCCCATTTATTCAGTGTCGCTCTTAATGTCTGTGCTGCTGGGGTTATTTGTAGGAAGTGGTCTCCTGTGCCCATATGTTGTAGAGTACTTCCCACTTTCTCTTCTATCAGGTTCGGTGTGTTCAGACTGATATTGAGGTCTTTAATTCATTTGGACTTGAGTTTTGTGCATGGTGATAGATATGGACCTATTTTGAAGGTGAACCCAAAGAAAAACATATAGTTATCCTCCTGAATATTAATCTTCATCAAGCGATGAAAGGAGACACAGACAGAGACCCACATTGGAGCACCGGACTGAAATCCCAAGGCCCAAATGAGGAGCAGAAGGAGAGAGAGCACGAGCATGGAACTCAGGATGGCGAGGGGTGTACCCACACACTGAGACAATGGGGATGTCCTATTGGGAACTCACCAAGGCCAGCTGGCCCAGGTCTAAAAAAAGCATAGGATAAAGCCGGACTTGCTGAACATAGCGGACAATGAGGGCTGCTGAGAAGTCAAAAATAATGGCACTGGGTTTTGATCCTACTGCACGTACTGGCTACGTGGGAGCCTAGGCTGTTTGGATGCTCACCTTACTAGATGGGGAGGGAGGGGGGAGATCCTTGGACTTTCAAAAAGACGGGGAACTTGGCCTCGGGGGGGGGGGGGGGGGGGGGGGGGGGGGGGGGGGGGGGGGGGGGGGGGGGGGGGGGGGGGGGGTGGGGGGGTAGGGGGGGGGGGGGGGGGTGGGGGGGGGGGGGGGGGGGGGGGGGGGGGGGGGGGGGGGGGGGGGGGGGGGGGGGGGGAATGAGAGGCGGTTGCTGGGAGGAGGCAGAAATCTATAATAAATAAATAAATAAATAATAAAATAAAATAAAAAACTGAACACTTAGTTGGATCCTTACATTTTGGTTTGAGGTAGGAACCTATCTAATTTTCTATTCCTGAAGTACCTGTTGACAATAACCTTGAGAGACCAGTACTCTCTGGTCTAAATCTAGTTGAGACCTTTGTTTGAGGAAAAAAAAAAAAAAAACACAATGACCTTTAAGGAATGGAGGTAAGTTCCAATCTCTGACCCCCAGTCAATGTGGAAATAGGTTCACATTTTCAGACTCCTTAGTTTAACAACTATTTATTGATGAATACATAAATTATAATTCAAGGCAAAATGAATATCTGTCAGGAATTTTAAAACCCTAGAAAGATTATTTGCTAATAAATCTAACTATAATACTAAGATTTAATATTTACGGATAATAAAATTTTAAAATGTCATAATTACACAAAACACTATAGTCTTCACGATTATGTTCCCCAAATTTCTCCTTTATGCCATTCTTGACTTTTTTACATACACATAGATCTGTACTTATTCTTCTTAAAATAACATAGTTTATCTTTCATCTTCCTGAAACTTGCCAGTGTCTGTTCTGTCTTTCAAGGCTACTCAGTTTGGTACCTGTGCAAACTCCTGACCTGCAAGAACCACACCCATTCTCAATGTTTTTCTTTCTATCATTGACATTCTTTCTGACTGTAGTAGCTGGCTCTTCTTGCTACCTTCTGGCCTTTGGCACTTAATGCCAACTAAATGTTACTTCTAGAACTACACACAGTCATCTCTACAAGCAGGCCTTTCCTTTCTAAAGTTCAGACCTCATTTCCCACTAACCAAACAGCCTTCATGCTGTGCTGTTCTGGATTTTAACTGTCTGAGGCCATTGTCATGCTTCTCTACATGATTCCACTTCCTTGTTTTATCACTCATATTTATCAAAATCTGAGTACCATGATTGCAAGGGTTTCTGTTTCCATGGTTTTCTATTGTGCTGTGTCTAGTAATTTTTATCACATATGGTTCAGGGTGAAAGTCAGAGATCCTGTAAAATGCAAGGCAGAGTGCTCTTGTAACTCCCATTGCCAGGTACCATCTCTGAGGTGCTACTTACTGACTGATGGGCTTAGGACTGAGCATCACACTCATTCACTTCCCCTAATCCGTCAGATGGACAAGACTCTTTAGTCGTAGCTTTTCAGATGAACAAAAGTAATAATGTTTTCTCTTACAGCTCTAAAATTTCGTTAAATCTTGTGGAATCATTCATTCCCAAGTCTTCCTCACTTACATGTTTGGGGTTGGGATATAAGTTTTAATCTTCCTTTACTATTTCTTTCTATAGTGAATTTAGAGTATTTTAATCAATGAGCAATGAGAAGTGAGCTGGCCAGAGTTGGAATCTCCTTCTTTACTTTTGTTCAAAGTTGGTATTTTTATGTAAACAATATACTTATTGAATATTCCTTCTTCTTAGCAAGCTCCAAAAATGGTTGCCACCTTTTAACTCCTCATAGTTAGCTATATTTGTTATTAGAACCTTGTATACATTTTTACCTTACATGTATTTTCTTGTTTAAACATTAAAATATACAGTGGTTAAAAATAATGCCCCATGCTAGGTAGCTTAATTCAAGGTTTCACATTCTTGTTTTTATTTGCATTTTAAAAGGATATTTGTTAGTCTTTAGTTAAGCTAGAGAGAATTGTAGCAAATCAACAGACACTAATTTATAAATAGTGAGATGCAAAGATACCTGATGCAACACCATGCTGGATGCAACATCAAACTGGTTTGAGCTCAGAGCAAAAATCTCAGGTACATAGTGTACATAGGTAGGTAGTTTAGACACAGAGGATAATGACTCTGAATGCTTTCCCTTCTGTAGTATAACAATTAGATAATTTCATTAAGTTACCTCTGACCCACTTAAAATATTTTCTTGTAGTCTTCACACTCCTTTGGTTTATTTGTTTCTAATTAACTCCTTAAAAATGGATTGCTTAAATTTGTGTAGTTTGGATCATAATGCTAGGAATTCGCATCTTTAAAACACTTACAGAATTTGAATCAGTAAGTGAGTAAGCTTAGTAAAATAGTTCAGTGGAAATTTGTTTTGAAAGAAAACTCACTTGACAAATTATTAGATCATAATTAAAATGTAAATATATAATTAGAAAAAATATACAGTCTGTCAAAAAAAAACTTTAGTATGTAGTAGCATGAGTAGTAGGAATTTAGGTAATTTTCTTTCTTAGTATAGGTGAGAAATTGCCAGAGATCATACCTACTGTCCTTGAAAGACTACTTGTGACTCTCTCACATTCTTTTGGCCAAGCTACTGGTGTTCTGAGACAATGGGGATGTTCTATCGGGAACTCACCAAGGCCAGCTGGCCCGGGTCTGAAAAAGCCTGGGATAAAACCGGACTCGCAGAACATAGCGGACAAGGAGGACTACTGAGAACTCAAGAACAATGGCAATGGGCATGTACTGGCTTTGTGGGAGCCTAGGCTGTTTGGATGCTCACCTTACTAGACCTGGAAGGAGGTGGGTGGTCCTTGGACTTCCCACAGGGCAGGGAACCCTGATTGCTCTTTGGGCTGACGAGGGAGGGGGACTTGATTGGGGGAGTGGGAGGGAAATGGGAGGCGGTGGCGGGGAAGAGACAGAAATCTTTAATAAAGAAAAAAGAAAAAAAAAGACAGACTGTAAGAAATAATAATATGGCCACGAAAGCCCATTCTGTCCAGGATGTTGAGTCAGAGAAAGACTCATCCATTGCTGTGTGAAACTTATACAGCTACTATGGGTCTTGTGGTTCATCTGAAAGATGACAATAGAACTGTGTCTACGTCCAGCTATAACAAAGGACATACACCCAGCGTATGCCCAAATGATACTTCATCATGTAACAGAGACACTTGTTCAACTATTTTCATTGCTGCTCTATTCCTAGTAGCCAGTAATTGGAAGCAACCTAGATGTTTAACAATGTATGAATGGATAAAGAAAATATGGTACATTTATACAATAAAGTATTACTCAGTTGTTTATAAAAAAAATTCCACCTCCTCTCATCCTCCCATTTCCCTCCCACTCTCCCCACTCCTCCTTGCTCTCCAGTCCTAAGCAAATTCAGGGTACCCTGCCCTGTGGGAAGTCCAAGTTCCCCCCTCTCGATCCAGGTCTACTAAGGTATGC
Organism: Alexandromys fortis; assembly: GCF_014885135.2. NCBI lineage: Eukaryota > Metazoa > Chordata > Mammalia > Rodentia > Cricetidae > Alexandromys > Alexandromys fortis. Next base: position 2,137,637 of record NW_026068030.1, on the reverse strand, counting down.
ATCCAAACAGATTAGGCTCCCAAAAAGCCAGTACACGCAGTAGAATCAAAATCCGGTGTCATTATAATTGGCTTCTCAGTCCGCCCTCATTGTCAGCCACATTCAGAGAGTCTAGTTCAGACCCAGTCCAGCTGGCCTTGGTGAGATCCCATTAGATCAATTCCACTGCCTCAGTGAGTGGATTCACCCCTCGAGTTCCTGACTTCCTTGCTCATGTTCTCCTCCCTTCTGCTCTTCCTATGGGCCTTGGGAGCTCAGTCTAGTGCTCCAATGTGGGTCTCTGTCTCTATCTCCATTCATCGCCAGATGAAGGTTCTATGGTGATAAGTGACATGTCAACTCTACTGAAGTAATCATCTCATCACTGCTTTATCCTCCTTTGTCTTCACTTCTCAATTCCAATCCATCAGCTCTTACCAGTGCAATCGAAGGAATAATTTGTTCAAATTCTGTACAAGGGGCTATGATCACAATCCATCCTGCCACCATCTTTCCTCATGACTATTCCAAATTGACACCCTGTGAGCCATCTTTAATATGCCAAGCAGTCTTCAGTTTAGATTTCATCATCAAGGTTAAATCCTACCCAGAACCCTCCTAGGGATCCCTTCACCTCCAGAGAGGTTTGTGTTAATCTTTCAGGAACTTGTCCCACTTCTCAGAAAGTTCAAGTTTTAAGGATCCTTCTTACACTTCTTTAAAATGACATTTTTTTTTTCCCTTTGGAGAATTTGACCATGCCTGATCAATGTCTAAACTACTGAATAGCGTTATGGAAATTTGAGATCTAGATTTAACAATATCTTCCTACCATTTTCTTTTTTAGCACTTTATTTTCTAGCATGACTGAATGATTCTAATAATAATAATAATAATAATAATAATAATAAATAGTATTTTCCTTCCTTGCTCTTGAGTAGGTTGTTTCAATATGGATCTGTAGTTAGTTTTATTGTAAAATGATACTTAGAAAAATAAATAAATAGGAACTAGATATGCTCAATGTTGCTAGGGTTATTACTTCTAGCTCTGTCAGCAAAAAAGCTGGGAAATATGTCTATGTACAAGCGAACACCAATACTTATTGTTTATATATGGTATCACAAGACATTGTAGGATATTCTGGGAACACAGCTCCCACTCTCCACCACAAGCTTCATTTCCAATTTTCCCCATTTCCTTGTTTGTACTGTTTTTCTCTGATGGTAATTCTCACTGTTCAGTCCTATGGTATCAGAAGCTAAGCGCATAGAAGCCTCTGTAACATATTGTTAAATTTCTCCTTAAGTAAGTTGGTAGAAAGTATTTTTCAACTTTTTCATTCTTTAAAATACTTTTTCTGAGATGGTAATTCAGGGCTTAATACTTCCAATTTCACCCTAGTAGAGATTTTAGGATATTGTCTCATTGCTTTCAGATTTCCAAAGTTTGTAACAAGAAAGAATTCTCCTAAAATTAGTTTCTGTTCCATTGTTTTGTTTTATGGGTTACAGAAAAATTTTTACCACCTTTTGTCTTTATTTATTTGAGAATAAAGTACATAGCAGCTTATTTTTATTTTATTATTTCAGGATGTCATTTACTAGTCTTTTCAGGTCTCTGATACAGTATTTGAAATTATTTTGTGGAGATTTATGAATTGATTTTTCTGATATTTTACACATTTTCTCTGTCTTTGTTTCTGATTTTGAGTATATTGTTTGCTATTGGCTATCACCAACCAAGCTCTACTCTTCTGCTGTTGATATTTAGCTTTCTTATTTGTACCTAAAGTGGATGTTTTAGGTTAATTTTCCTTTCATGAACCTACTTCCTAGGTTGCTTCCAAGTTCACTGATGTGACTTTTCAGTACCTTCTATTTTAGATGTGCTGCTATCCACTTGTGACCGGGTGCTTTGTTGGATTCTTGATGACGTTAGCATTTGCATTGCTTCCCATCATTTCTTCAGAGGTGTTTTATATGAATATAAATGATGAAGCCATTTATGCCTTAATTCTTTGTAATGGATGCCTTCCATGTGAATTGTAAGCACCTCACCCATCTGCTCCTACTTTTTGATTATGGGTTCATTGTTCTGTCTCATGAGAGTGTGTTTTTGCTTTTTTCGCTGTTTGTCTTTCATATTTTTCATTAAATTTTGAATACTGTATAAAATTATAGATTTTGAGCTATGTAGTATTTGATATCAAGAATAGACATGTCTTCCTCTAATGGAGTTTAATTTATATTGTGGGATTAGTCTACTCTATCATTCAATTATTTGTAATGGTTGTTATCATTAGGGTTAAAATTTCTGTAGTTCTTCATAAGTTTTATAGCATTATCGTTAGATAGGCTGAGATTGGAGGCTGTAGATTTTACATGTTAAACTACTGTTTCATGTTGGTTTTGAGATCTCTCGAGGAATGAACTATTGGAAGAAAGCTTCATTTACTTGCTACTAATCAGTAGTGAAGTGATTGCTGGTAGATTTTAACCATAGGGATTAGGGAGATGGGATAGGAGATAAAGGGTAAAGAGATGGCTATGGTGGAAGGCAGGCTACTATTGTGGAAGGTGGGCTACCATGTTTTTAGATAAACAGCTGCCGTGGCAGGTGGTTTGATGTGGTAGTAAGTGAACTGGTATGGTTGGGCTTCCACATTTTGTTTTTCATGAGAAAGACTGCTGTGGCTTTTGGTAGATTGATGAGAACTACTGGGGTGGTAGGTGGACTTTTTGTAGTAATAGGTGAACAACTATAGAATTACAGTAAATGTACATGGTGCACCCAGAATTGGTCAGTGCTCAAGCCTAAATTGGTCTTCAGTATTTTAAACTGCATAATAATACAGTGACTTCACATCCTCCAATATTCACTTATGCATGATTTTCAAACAACTAATGAATGGTTTCATTCTTAGAATTTTCCCTTGGTGTCATGTGTCCTATGACAGAACATCTATTTGAGCTTAAAATAACAAATAGAAACTAGTTTTTATTTTGTTACGTCTTTAAGTGTTTTCCAGCAGTTATAAGAAAGTTATGAACATATATATTTTAATTTTAAAAGATTGTTTTACTAATATTTTCTAGTGCTTACTCTGACCCACATAATTAAAATTACCATCCTGTAAATGACTAAGTAGACTTGTTAACAAGTTTTATGGGCAAATATAAGTGAGAAAAAATGTTTTATATCTATTGTATAAGATTGTTTCTCATTTGAAGACAAGTTTATCTGTGATTTATTGTTTCATAAGAGTATAATATAAAATATGTTGAATGAGTATGAATTTCTAATCTCAGAATAATAAAGGTTTAATTTTGCATTCATTATTTGCAGAAAATTATTCTGGGAATTTTAGCTATCTTAATAATTAGTTTTATTTAGATAAAAAACAGCTTATGATAGTTATAATATACAAGGAAACAGAGAAAAGCAAAAAAAGCATTGGTGTAGTTTATTATATAAAAACTCCTGTTAGTTATCTATCCCAATAAATAGGTAAACACAAAATCACCTTCCACATAAAGCAATTTACAGTTCCATGAACTGCCAACTACTTTCTTCAGTCAAGCAGAGTCAACATTCCATCCAGTCTACTGATAAAAAAACAAACCAATTTTCAGTATTATGTGGAAAGGATTTTATTTAGCAAAATAAAAGTAAACATTAATAATCTATCTAGTTTTATTTTTTTAACAAATAAAGAGATTTTGTTTTACAATTAATGGCTTCCAAAATGGAAATGATATAACAGAGAGCCATCATACCTAGGCAATGAATTAAATACTGACAGCTATGACACACACATGCAATATAAACACCCTGTTGGATATTTAGACCTAATCACAAATTATGGTTTGTGAACACAGAAATTTGTTTACTGCACCATTAGGCTCCTCTTTATTATGACTCCAAAAACTTCATTGGTTAATGCTATGTTTCATAAATTTGCTGTATTTTATGTTTTCTTATACTATGTGTCTCTATTACACTATCACACAGTTCTATAGTTATTTGTGTGTCTCTCTTTCTCTGTTCTCTTCTCCATCCCCATGGTAGTCATGGATGGTATCGATTATATTCACGTCTGCCTTATCATAAACTATGTCTTGATGGATGGATTTATTATATACATAACCCATATCTAATGGTTATTTAGTACAAAATTGTGTATTTCTGAAGAAATAAAATGTAGTATTTTTGTAAGTGTCCATTCTGTAATAAATATAAAAATAATTCTAACTGGGATAAAGTACTTTCTGCTTTCAAGATCAAAATTCCTGATGTTTTCTCTGAACATCCATTGGAATATTTCTCAAAACCAATGACAAAAATTAATCCTTTTAATAATTGCTTTTATTTATTTTTATAGAACTTGGGCCTTTCACAAACCAGGTAAGCACTCCACTAGTGAACTACAACCCTAATTTGGCTGATATTTGTGACAAAGGGAAAAAAAGAAATTTTTCTTCCTGTGATTGCAGTAGATAGCTGAGAATTTTGTTAAA
>NW_026068030.1:2128298-2133091 GCF_014885135.2 Alexandromys fortis | reverse complement strand
TATAATAGTTTCTTATTGAACATTTTTATTCTTAATGATAAAGACACCTGGATTTATACTTTAAAAGGTTTTTAATGTTTTATTTCATTTTGATTGACAAAATTGTGTATAGTTGTAGGCCACAGTACTGGTGGCAGGTACATACTGTATACTCATCAAATTAAGCTATTTTTCTTATTCATTGTAGTAAATATTATTTCTTTATAACAGAACATTTTAATTATTCAAACACCAATGATTTAACTGAAAACTAGTCAAAAGACATTTGACTAGTTTTCTCCAGAGATCTCCCTGATAAGTTATCGCACCCCAATAGTTATCCCTAGCCATATGTACATATTTGTGAGCACTAATGGACTTAGTAGGTTGTGTTTGTCTGTGTGAAACAATAATAATCAGTTCTTGAATTTAAGGGATGGTGAGATGAGCATGGAAGGAATTAGAACAATGAGAGAGGTGAGAAATGATATAAATATAAATGCATGATATTCTCAAAAATAAAATAAATTTAAAAATACAAAAAAAAAATTGTCTTGAGAAGACATTACAAATCACCACACTTGAGTAGAGAAGTAAAACTTGGCCTCATAAATCATAAGAAAACTCCAAATCAAAATCATAATGCCACCTCATTTTGATTAGAGTGACTGCTATCACAAAGTCAAAATTAACTGAAGCTGACAGGGATGCAGAAAGGGAAAAAGAGCTAGTGCAGTGCAGATGGCAATATAAGTTAGTATAGGCATTGTAGAAACCAATGTAAAACCTTCTTGAATGATAAAAACCGTATCTTTAGGTATAGTCCAGTTATGGCAATGTCTCAACCACAGCCACCACAATCAGGGCTCAGCCACATCCTGTCATTCCACAGAAAGCCTGAAGTCATAATGAGATCCCTCCATCATCAAATAAGTGCATATAACATTTCATATATGCATATTTTGAGACTGGTATTTGTTGTTACTTTTATATCTCTTAAATAAGTAGCATAAAACAAAGAAGCCAATGAGCTCCAACTTTCATCAATCCACTGCAACTTAAATGGCATTGAAAATTGCAATATAATATCTATTTATACAAACATAGATACTGGTTTAAAAAGTAAAGTTTATTTTAATGTGTAAAGGAAACAAAAGTCAAATGAATATAGTTTAAGAAAACCTGAAAAAAAATCTTGCAACTGTTGTTTAAGAAGCCTCTATATGTCTTCCATGTGCTGAGGACAATTGAAGCTTTTTAGTGTTTAAAATGCAAAGATGCTAGCAGAATAAACATTACATTTCATAAAAGATGAGGTAGACAGAAGCCAAGAAATACAGCAAAGATCTGTAACTGATGTATCAGAATGTAATAGTGCTTAGAAGAAGAAGAAGAAGAAGAAGAAGAAGAAGAAGAAGAAGAAGAAGAAGAAGAAGAAGAAGAAGAAGAAGAAGAAGAAGAAGTAGAGGACATGAGGTTGACACTGAAGATGTGCAGTAGGTTTAATTTACTTTATAAATATTATTAGGGGACTGAGGAAGTAAATGGCATGTGTTTGGAAGACAAGGAACAACTTTTAGAAAATAATTAGCTCCTTCCACTATATGGGTTTGGGTTTCAGGAATTGGACTAAGTGGTCAGGCTTGTAGGCTAGAGCCTTTAAAATAAGGCATTTTTTTTAAAGATAATCATTTTTATAGTGTTTCATTTCCTCCCAAAATTATGGTGACAGCATTAGACATTGTAGTATGTGTATAAATATCTGAAGTACGAAAAAAAAAAGCCTAGGCTGAGGCCCTGTGATACAAACATGTGTCATATAAGAAGGAATATGATAGCTGCCCATGTGGCTTGAACATGGTTATCAAGTAGGGATCTTTACTGGCTTCTAATTAAAGAAAAATTAAAAAATCTAAAAAAGCTTCTAATTCTGAGGTGCTAAGATGTTGATAAAAAATATAGTTTATCAACCCAATTATAAAATGGGGCACTGAACTGAACAGAGATCTCTCAACAGAAGAAGTTCAAATGACCAAAAGACACCTAAGGTCATGCTCAACTTCCTTAGCAATCAGGGAAATGCAAATCTGATGTGGGAGTGTCATATATCAATCTGTTGATTTCATTGGTTAAGCAATAAAGAAACTCCTTGGCCCTGATAGGTTAAAACATAGGTGGGAGGAGTAAACAGAATAGGATGCTGGGAGGAAGAGGAAGTGAGCTCAGACTTGACAGCTCTGCTCTCTGGAGCAGAGGCCCTGCTTCGCTCTCCTGGGCATATGTGATGAAGTTCCGACCCATGATGGCTGTAGATTAGAATCTTCCCGGTAAGCGCACCTTGGGGTGCTTACAGGCATTATTAGAAATGGGCTAATCCAGGTGCGAGAATTAGCCTAGAAGAGGGTAGATAGAAATGGGCCAAGCAGTGCTTAAATGAATACAGTTTGTGTGTTGTTATTTCTGCCTGCTAGCTCATGCCCGAAATAACAACACACAAACTGTATTCTTTTAAACACTGCTTGCCCATTATATCCAGCTTCTTCTGGGCTAACTCTCGCACTTGGACTAGCCCATTTCTAATAATGCCTGTAAGCACCCCAAGGTGCGCTTACCGGGAAGATTCTAACCTATGTCCATCTTGGATCAGAGCTTCATTGCATGTGCCTCAGAGAGCAGAGCTATCGGGAGAGCGGAGCATGGCGGTCTCTGCTCCAGAGCAGAGCTGTCGAGTCTGAGCTCACTTCCTCTTCCTTCCAGCATCCTATTCTGTTTACTCCTCCCACCTATGTTTTAACCTATCAGGGCCAAGGAGTTTCTCTAATGCTTAACCAATGAAATCAACAGATTGATATATGACACTCCCACATCACTTCCCCTTTTTCTGTTTAAACAAAAAAAGAAGGCTTTAACTTTAACAGAGCAAAATTACATATAACAAAACAGTTATCAAGTAAAAATTACAATAATCTATATCATAACTAAGGAAAACTATAACTATAATTAACTATTCTTCAACTCCTTCAAAGACTCCAGAAGGATATAATATTACCTAAGCAAACAAGAAAGCAAAACTCTAGAAATGACAGAGACATCTCTCTGCCTGGACAGTCACCCAAAGTTCCTCTGTACCATTGGGGCATCGATCTTCGGCCTACAGGCCCATAGTTTCCAGCAGACATTTCCACAAAGCAGGAAATTTCAAAGGCAGTCACTATCTGCTTGTCCTGAAGAATGTCTTGCAGACTCTTTCATGAATCAGGAACCCCGAAAGATCATCTCACCTTTAGGCAAGTTCAGCAGTCCTCTCTCTGCGGGTTCTCTGTGTCCAGTTTATGCAATAGTCCAGGCAAGAGCAGTTTCTTGCCCAAATGGCTATCAAACTCCATAAGGATCCTCTTCGATGCCCATCTTCCTCTTGAAGTAGATTGGTGCTGCCAGGAGCAGAGTGTCTCATTGTCATGAAAAGTCCTAAGTTATTAAAACATTTAAAATGCCATATTCTATAATCTTTGAAAAATATGAAGAATGCCTATCTAAAATATATCTATGCACATCTAGAAAATCTTAACTAACATGACTACAAACTTAACTATTATTAATGATTATTCATTAACAACCTATATACATTACAAAATTAACCTTAAATTTAAATCACTAAAGCAAAATCCATATCAATGTAAATTATTCATACCTATATCATCTCCCCCTTTAAATGTAAAAGAACATTTATAAACAATTTTTGGGAATATGGGCGCAGTTATTTCTCTCCAAACTGCTTCCTGCTGAATGGGGGCGTCGTTAATCAGGTCATTCATGGTATAACCTGTGTGCTAGTTTCATTTCAGTTGGCAGTTGAGCAAAGCAATTTTCTGAAGATGTTCACAGCAACCCTTCAGGAGGACGTGGCCTATCATACCATATAGGAATAGAAGAAATCCACAGACTCTCACCCTCTGTGAAAACAAAATAAGAAACTCCTTTCCAAAGATTTATGTCCTTAGATCCAAATTTCAAAGCAGTTTTAAAATATCTATGTTGGATTAGTTCAGCAGCATCTATAAACAAATATCTTTTGGCAGCTCCTTCCTCAGCATTAAAACAATTCAAAGAGAGCATAATAGCATAGAATATCAATATTCTCTGTGTATTTTCCATCTTTGTGTGCTTTATTTTAACCTCTATTTTGTTTATTTTTACTTTTATTTTATATTCTCAGTATCTTTGTCCTGGAATAACTCTGTAGACCAGGCTGTCCTTGAACTCTCAGAGATACGCCCCTCTCTGCCTCCCAGGCATTGGGATTAAAGGTGTGTGCCACTACACCTTGAATTCACAGAGATCTGTTTGTCTCTGCCTTCTAGGCATTGGGATTAAAGGCGTGTGCTACCACACCTTGAAGTCACAGAGGTCAATCTCCCTCTGCCTCCCAAGTGTTGGGATTAAAGGTGTGTACTACCACACCCAACTATTCTCTTTGTTCTCTTTTTTTTTTCATTTAAAGACTGCTTGGCCCATTTCTATCTAGCCTCTTCTCGGCTAACTCTCGCACCTGGACTAGCCCATTTCTAGTAATGTGCGCTTACCGGGAAGATTCTAGCCTACGTCCATCCTGGGTCTGAGCTTCATGAGTCTGCCTCAGAGCACAGAGCTATCGCGTCTACCCGGGAGAGCTGAGCATGGTGTCTCTGCTCCAGAGAGCAGAGCTGTCGGGTCTGAGCTCACTTCCTCTTCCTCCCAGCATTCCATTCTGTTTACTCTTCCCATCTTCCTCCTGTTTACTCCTCCCACCTATGTTTTAACCTATCAGGGCAAGC
>NW_026068030.1:2120582-2127435 GCF_014885135.2 Alexandromys fortis | reverse complement strand
AGTAAAAAAACAAGGACTTCTTGAAGTTTGCAGGCAAATGGATGGAAATAGAAAACACTACCCTGAGTGAGGTAAGCCAGACCCAAAAAGAGGAACATGGGATGTACTCACTCATATTTGGTTTCTAGCCATAAATAAAGGGCATTGAGCCTATAATTCGGGTTCTTAGCGAAGCTAAATAAGAAGGAGAACCCAAAGAAAAACATATAGTCATCCTCCTGAATATTAACCTTCATCAGGCGATGAAAGGAGACAGAGACAGAGACCCACATTGGAGCACTGGACTGAAATTTCAAGGTCCAAATCAGGAGCAGAAGGAGAGAGAGCACGAACAAGGAACTCAGGACCGCAAGGGGTGCACCCACACACTGAGACAATGGGGATGTTCTCTCAGGAACTCACTAAGGCCAGCTGGCCTGGGTCTGAAAAAGCCTTGGATAAAGCCGTACTCACAGAACATAGCGGACAAGGACTACTGTGAATTCAAGAACAATGGCAATGGGTTTTTGATCCTACTGCAAGTATTGGCTTTGTGGGAGCCTAGGGAGTTTGGTTGCTCACCTTACTAGACCTAGATGGAGGTGGGTGGTCCTTGGACTTCCCACAGGGCAGGGAACCCTGATTGCTCTTAGGGCTGACAAGATAGGGGGACTTGATTGGGGGAGGGGAAGGGAAATGGGAGGCGGTAGGGGGAAAGAGACCGAAATCTTTAATAAATGAATAAAAAAATATATATAGTTTACTATAAAGGAGTTTCTTTATAACTCCATATAAGTAAGAAGTTATTTTTTTCTTACTTTCTTATTAAACTTTTAAAAACTTAGGTTACAAAGTAACAAATTTCATTATAGTGGTTTCATCCTTTGTCCCTGTTGTTCTTCTGCCAGATACATATTTGAGAAATGATTCCCTGACATGCGTAGAAAGAGAGATGGATCCATAAAACAGACTCAGAAAGACAAATAGCTGGTTTTCCACCACATGTAGGGTCACACACACAATTTCAAAACAAATCCTATTCAGTTAGAACTGAATATGGTCTTTTCTATTATATGAATTGTCCTAATCAATACATCTGAAGATAAATTTACTCTTTTCTTGTGCAATTTACCTTATTTCATTAGCTCTCGTTCTTCAGAATTTTCCTATTTCTATTAATACAATAACAGCATTAAGTTGCTTTCTATACCTTTAGTCTCATATTCTCTTCCCTATTTGTACATTTTTAATATTGAATTTTGAGAATTTCATACAAATCAAGACATAGATGTGATAAATAATCTCCAAGTCCCACATCATACTGAAGAGATATTGGTAGTGGTTAGTTGCTGGTAGAGGCAGAATCATTCTTTGCTGAAAATAAGGCAACTGGCAGATTTCACAAGAGCCTATTTTCTCCATAAAAACAATTCTTTCACTACCATTTGAAATTTAACATTTCAAGTTTGTGTCCCTTAGAACTCTATCATAAGAAGTTCTGTGTAGCCTCCTGGCTCCTAGGTCTTAATTTAATATGGTACAAGCTTCCACATTAATTGTGATAAATGATAACTTCTTCGGTTAACCAGACCCAAAGGGATAAATCAATAACTCTGAAGGATGGGGTTACATCTACTGTTGTATTTTATCTTTCAAAAAACCCCTTCATCTCTTTCCCTTAGGGACTGAGTAATAATTTAGCCTGGACTCCATGAAAAGCTAATTGTATGTTAATATGTGGCACTTTTAGTGTTTTCAATATAGTTCAGCCAAAGGCTTGCTTCCAGTGCTTTTTGAATCAGTACCAAAAAATAATGAGAAGCTGACTCTATGGTTGAGAATAGTCTCAAGGTGTAGAGTCTGAAGGGTAAATGAAAAAAAAGTTGATTGATATGGTACCTTAAATTTATGAGGGCATCTTTCACGGCAAACAAAACATAGATCTCAAAAGGGTCCAAGTGCTTCAAAGTATGAGAAAACATGAAGTTTATTTTTAAAAAGTCCAATTACACTTGTTTGTAATGATAATATGAATGCAGTATGTAAAGTTTGAAATATTTATTACTTGAAATGTTTGACAAATGTATGGATACTATGGAATCTAAAAAGTTGGAAAGTCAGAGTAGAATCTTGCCATATCCAGTCACTTAATCTTTTATAGAACCTGAAAATGTACAAAGGAAAAGTTATAATTAAATAAAAAGTTGGCTTAAATGGAGGAAGATTTAATATTTATATTAAAGAGAAATTAGAACAACTTGAGAAAGTGGCATGTAATTTTTTGTGTGTACATGCATTTGTGTATTGCTTAAATATGCATGTGGATGTTTCCATGTAAATACATGTGTATATGTAGACAATATGTAGACACAAGATGTCTTCCCTCAGCATATTTTTGAGACAGTGTCTTTCACTGAACCTGGAACTCATTGATTCAGCTAGCCTGGCTGGTCGATGACCTTGAAGGCCACTCATCTCTCAAATATCCATCTCCCCAATGCTATGACTAATGGCATACATCACTAAACATAATTTTTTACATGGGTGCTATGGGTTCTGTTGGTTTTACAGACTGTACTTACTAACAAAGCCATTTTCTGAAACCTACATGGAATTTGGGGAGCTTTATATGTGCTTTTCTAGTCCTGGTCTTCCTTAATTTGATGGTTTATAAATTTCTAATTCATTCTCTGTTTCTATGCTTTTTAACTATCTGGTTGTGTGGGCAACAGAACTTTACAAAAGTTGATTTGAAACCATGTGCCCTCATTTTAAGGTTTGACTCTCAGCGATTTTAGTCAAGCAAGTCATTTGACCTTCACAAGTTTCACCAACTTTGCATTTGAATGATTTTGTTAGCTGGCTGATCTCTAGAGCCAAGGTCTATAGAAAGGAAAGTCCTTGTGAACAAAAAAAAAAAAAAAGAATTAGAAAAAGGAATATATACATATATGAAAAGCCACATAATTCAATATTAAATGGAAGCTCACTCACTTCAATTATTTCTATTAAGTCAAGGTTGATAGATATGTGGTCAGAGCAATTCTCCCAAGGCCAACCTTGCATGCAATGTTCACTTTATATGAAATCAAAACAATAATTTATGGAACTCAAGAGATATGCAAACCCATTAGAAAAATCCACTTGGCTGCATTAGTACAATTAGAAATGGAAAAAAAAAAAAGAGAGAGACAGGGAGAAAAAGAGATGGCTCAGTCATCTGCAGAAGCCCATATCTTGAGAAGTCTAAATGTTCTCATAATTCTGATTTGTTTATGTTGATATGATTATCACTGTGTTCATAATTTAGCTACTGCTTTTAATTGGTTTGACAAGCATATTATTAAAAGTTCTCTACTATTATTTTAATTATATTGTAACATATACAAAGAAGTATATTTCAGATTAAAGCAAAAACTACATGAATCATATATTGTATGATATGACTGTCTTGTTATAAATTAAACCTTGAATTCTAAAATTAATGTTTTAGTATACTTTAAGTGGTATAAGCATATGTCCTGACACCCTGTTTTCTTCTTTTAGTTCCCTTCAGTGAGATCCAAAATTAACATGGAGAAAATATGAAAAAGTTAAGTATTTGAAACAGTTCCAAAGTGCTTCCATCACGTCCACTCTTCATCACACAGAAGATTGACTCACATTACATAATTAATGCTATTTTCAAAATATAGTCATATCATTTCTCCTAAGTAGAGCCTTTAAAAGTAGGACGTATTGTGAGTAATATTAGTGGAATTTAGAGATAATCAAACTCAGGAGAGACATAATAGTCAGAGACATAGACCCACAGTGATACTCCATTGCTATCTTGAAGATGAAGGTGGTTATGTCCAGGAATTTTCATGATCATTAGAAATGAGGAGGGATTTCTCAGACTCCAATCTACAAGAAAAGAGGACCTTAGAATGACAATTTTCACAAGTGTCTTCCAATATCTGAAATAAAACATATCCCCTTCTTCCTCGAAACTGGTATATAGGAACCTATTCTGATGAACTTTAATTAAAACTTATGAAACCTTAGGGACAGTATAAACCAGGTCTGTCCATATAAAAATTGATGAGCATTCTCCAAGATGCCAAATTGTTAGTAATTTGTTACATAGAAATAAAAGAAACATTTCTGAAGTCTCAGATTAATATTACACACAAAATTAAATTCAAATTGATAAAATATAAGACAAAAATACAGCTGTAAAACCTTAGAAAAATACAGGACAATATTTTCATGAGCTCTCATAATGGAAGGATATTTTGGAAACATACTCCATGATGTGAAAATATAGTAATTAATGAAGCTACATTAAAAAAAAAAACTTTTGGAAAACATTTTATTACAAAGTAAAGACAAATTGTTTTATTAACACATTACTTCATTAAATGTCTGCAACACAGCAAATAGAATGTAATACCAATCATTAAGAAAAAGTCAATGCATTAGAAAAATGGAAAATTTATGTAAAAATGAATTTAAGTGGAACTGGAGTGGCATTTGTATAGCAAGAGCAATTAGATAATTATGGGTATTTAAAAATAATTTAGTCTGTAACCATCATATTGATCAGCAAAGTTGGAGACCATAGATGTAAATTATTGAACTGGTTATCAAATAAAGGGATATTTAATATAATTATTTGGAAACAAATAAGAAATAATCACTTTATAATGTAATCTTGGATTATCTAATGATATTGAGGAGGCTGATTCCTCATCAATCAGCAAGTTTATTCCTAGGGTACTCTTGAGAGAAACTTTCACACATGTTTGCATATGGAAAAGGGTAAAAAGTGTTATTTTCAGTTATATTTCTACTACTTAAGAACATTGATTATTTAGATAGGGTTACTCCAGCATGATTTGTGCTGTTGGGTGATACTAACATACAGGAATTGGATTTAGTCATTTTAATTGATAAAGTGCAAAATCCTAAATTTAGCAACACATTATTAAGTGTCGTCGAAGGCTGCTTGTTTGTTTTCCAGCCACCAAGACCTGAAATAGTCACATGGAAACTATATCATTACAATACTACTTGGCCTATTAGCTCATGTTTTGCATTGGCTAGCTCTTATATCTTAAATTAATCCATTTCTATTCATCTGTGTATCACCATGTGGTTTTGACTTACTGGTAAGATTCAATCCTGTGTCCAGCAACTGTCTCCTGTGGAAGCTAAATTGGCTTTTCTTTGGCTCTGCCTGCTCTCTCTCCAAATCTCTGCTTGAAATTTCAGCATTGCCCTATTCTGTTCTGCAATAGACCCAAAGAAGACTCTTTATCAACCAATGGTATTCTCAGCATACAGAAAGGAATCCCACATCACCTTCTCTTTTCTTTCTAAATAAAAAGATACGTTTTAACTTTAGCATAGCAAGATTACATACAGCAAAACAGTTATTAAGCACAAATTATAGTTATAATATATATCTACTTTATTCTTTATTCTAAGGAAAACTAATTATAACTACCTATTCTTAAACTCCATCAAAGACTCCAGAAACATAATTTTACCTAAGTTAAACTCCATCAAAGATTCCAGAAGGATATAATATTACCTAAGTTAGCAAGAAATACATTGTAATCAACTTCTAAAACTCTAGAATTTACAGAGACATCTCACTGCCTGGACAGTCACCCAAAATTTGTCTGCTATGTTGGGACATCTAATCTTCAGCATATAGGCCTATAATATCTGGCAGACTTTTCCATGAAGTGGGAAATTTCAAAGACCGTTTTGCCTATATTGACAGTTTTTCAGTTACTTTCTTCTGTGTCCTAAAGAATGTCTCGCAGACTCTTTCGTGAAGCTGGGACCCTGAATGACTGTCTCACCTTCTTTAGGCAACTTCAGCAGTCATTTCTCTGAGGGTCCAGTATGTATCATTATACAGCACAACATTATGCAGTTCAGGAAAGAACAGTTTTTGCCCAAATGGCTAACCAGCTCCATAAGAAATCTCTTCAATGTCCATCTTTTTCTTGAAGTAGATTAGTGCTGCCAGGAGCAGATCGGTCTTATTGTTATGAAAAGTTCTAATTTTTAAAACATTTTAAATGCCATATTCTATAGGTCTTTGCAAGGTTTGAAGATTATCTATCTAACTGAAATATATATCTATATATCTAGAAAACCTAACAAGCATCACCTTAATTTTTATTGGCTTTTTGAGACAGGGTTTATCTGTATTGCTTTGAAGCTTGTCCTGAAAGTAGCTCTTGTAGACAAGGCTGGCCTCAAACTCACAGAGATTCACTTTCCTCTGCCTCTGTCACCTGAGTGCTGATATTAAAGTTGTGTGTCACAACTGCCTGGCTATTTGACTACAATCTTGACTATAATAGATGGTTATCTATTAACCTATAGTTCTTAATTTATATTACATTTTAAGTGAGCTGCAGAAACACAATACCTTAAAAAGATTAGAAATATACATATAATAATTTTGACCTGAAATTTAAATCAATAAAGCAAGATTCATACTAATGCAAAACAATTATCTTTATATTATATCCCTCTTTAAATGTAAACAAACATTTGTAAACAATATTTGAGAATTTGGGTGTAGTTCTCTTTAAACTGCTTTTTTGTTGGGTGAAGTATTTTGGGGTTTTACAGCAACCTTTCTAGGGGTCTTGGTCCATAAAATCACTTTAGACTGGAAAAATCTGCAGGTTTTCCTCTTCTTTAGAAACAAAAGAAGAACCTCTTTTTTTAAAGCAACATATCCTTAGACACAAATTTTGAAGTCAAGAAACCTTTAAAATGTATATGTTGGTTTAACTTAGCAGCTTGTATAATGAAATGTCTCTCTGCATTTTGCTCACGTAGTTAAAAATTTAAAGAAAACACA
>NW_026068030.1:2114040-2120520 GCF_014885135.2 Alexandromys fortis | reverse complement strand
TATATATATTCCATACTCTCTGTATATATTCCATTGTTATATGGCTTGTTTTTCTTTACTCCTTTAATCTATGACTCTCTGTATTCTGTCTTTTTAAAGACTTTACTTTTTTAAAAAACAATTTACTTCTTTTTATAACATTTTTCTCTCCCAATCCTGCATACGTTTATTCAATACTGTGGCCCATTTAGAGGTCTTTTTCATCTGAATATTTATTGTGTATCTATAATTATTTTCTGACCAGGAACACATTTTTTTAAATGCAAAGCAGGGATGGCTAGGACCAGCTCTGCTGTCCTGCCTGTTTGCTCCAACCAGTCCAGTATATTTCCTGCCTCTGAGAGTCATGCATGCTGAACCAGCTCCAGGGTCACAGCAAATCTATGAAGCAGCTAGTACCATGTTGCTGACAAACCCTATTTAAGTGCTTGGCCTCCTGAAACAGCCAGAGCTGTTCATACAACTAGCATGAACCAATAATCTGCTATTTCAAAACCATGCAGTTTTTTGCTGCTAATGCTCAGTCAGGAAGAACTTTCTTAATTGAGCCATGGAAACCCTGTTTGCTGCCCACAAACAGAGCCCATGTAAAAATAAGTGTAAATAAATTTTTGTTTTTGTTTTGTGTATGTGAGTGTGTATCTCTCTCTCTCTCTCTCTCTCTCTCTCTCTCTCTCTCTCTCTCTCTCTGTGTGTGTGTGTGAGTGTGTGTGTGTGTGTGTGTAGTTCCTTTACAAACTCTTTCAGGTTTTATTTGGATACAGTCAGCACACATGGGTGTGTCAACTTGTTGACAGAGAATGTTTGTTCCTTTCCCAGCCACCCAGATCTAACATAATCACAAAGAAACTATATTATTACAACACTGCTTGGCTGATTATCACACAGCTATTATTGTATAGCTCTTATATTTTAAACTAAGATATTTCTATTTATCTACATATCACTATATGGCTGTGGCCTATTGGTAATGTTCCATCCAGTGTCCTGTATCTTTCTCCAGTGGCAGCTACATGGCTTCTTATTGACTCTGCCTACTCTTTCTCTACATCTGTCTTCTTGGAATTCCTACCTTGCCCTATTCTGTACTGCAATAGGGCCAAAGCAGATTTTTTATTAACCAATTATATGTAAATTGTATCACTATAAACACTATCTGAGAACTCATCAGAGAAGTAGATGGTGGTTACAATAGAAACACACAGATCAAAGTAAAGAGAGAAAGTATCAATAGAGTGCTCTGTAACAAAAGGGACATCTATTTCACCTTTACAAAGGCTTAAAGACCATTTAGGCAGATTGTCAGAACCAGACATTAGAGAGAACTGGAGTTAAGCAGTATTTTCTGGATATTACAGGACTATTGTACTCACAAACTCATAATGGCTGTGTTACAGCTGTACAATATCAAGCTAATATTCCATCACAAATGTTGATATTATCTTGAACTCTCATCCATAATTGAGAGCTTATTGACTGTTGATGGCTTCCAGGGGAGAGTAAGCTTTATTTATTGATGTGGGTAGGTGGACCATGCTCCAGTTGGTGGCTCTATGTCTGTTAGTACATAAGCAGCACAATATAGACTTTGGTGAGTTACAGTTTTTAAAGAAGTGAAGGTGGGAGGAGAGATGGTAGATATAGGGAGACTTATGGGAGGAAGGAGTGTAAATATGATCCAAATACATTGTATGATATTTTTAGGGAATCAATAAAAATACACTTTCAAAATAACTAAATCCTAAAACTTTTAACAGAGAAAATAGAAATAATTATTAGTTTGTCTAAGAATTTTTAATGTGATGTCAAAAGCAAAACCAAAATAATAACACTTGACAAGTTGAACTACAACAGAATTAATTCACATGATTTAAGCTACATTACTATGAGAGCATATATTACCTACAGAATGGGATAGGGCATTTTTATATTATACAAATATATATAGATATTACACACATATATGTTATAAGTATCTATTATCTAGCATGCATAAATAATCCTTACAGCTCAACAAAAATAGAAAGATGAAGCTAATAACAGAATAAATGGACTCGGGGATATGGCTCAGCAAACAACCATGTTTGTCATGAGCTAGGTCAAGGAAATAGACAAAGAATTTGAATGGAAACTTTTTAAATAACAAATGGAAACAATCCTGAGAAAATACATGAAAGGTCAACCTCAGTAGCTTTAGGAGAAATGTCAATTATGTAAACCACACAATAAAGTAGAATTTCATATACAAAGCAAGATGATGCAAAATACAAAATGTTGTAAAGTTGTGAGGAAAGAGCTTATTATTGACTGGCCTGTAAAACAGCTATTGTAGAAATCATTTGGTGCTTCATGAAAACACATGCTAAGGCAAGAAATGATGTATAGTAAATATCTAAATGAAGTAAATCCAAAGATGCAGAAAACATTTTGATGGCTACCAGGAGATTGAAAGAGAGAAATGGTGTCTGTTTGATTGCTATGGAAAAGTAAATTGTGACTCCTTTAGGATCAAATGGCACTTTCAAAAGGGTTAACTAAAATCATGTGCATGTCAGATATTTACATTACTATTCAAAACAGTAGCAAAATTAAAGTTATGAAGCAGCAAAAAAATAAGCATTATTGGTGTCACCATAACATGAGGAACTATATTAAGGGGTCATAGCATCTAGAAGGTTGAGAAAAACTACTATGGGGTTTTCTTTTGAAGTAATGAAAGTGTTTTACCTCCTCTTAAAGATTTTGTTTATCCATGGGTTATACAAGTTTGCATTCCCACCACCAACGGAGGAATGTTCCCCTTACTCCACAGTTTTTCCAGCAAAAGCTATTATTGGTGTTTTTAATCTTAGCCATTTTTACTGGTGTAAAATGGTTTGTCAGAGTCATTTTGATTTGCATTTCCCTGACGAATAAGGATATTACTCTCTTTGAGAAGTATGTGGGGTACTGGGGGAAGACAGAGGGAATAGTGGAGGGAGGAGGAACTGGGATAGCTATGTAAAATGAGAAAAGATTGTTTTTAAATTTGTATAAATAATTAAAATTTTTAAAAAGATTTTGCTTATATTTGGACTTTACCAATTGTCATTATTTTTAAATTTTAAGTCGATTGCTTTGTGTGATATAAATTTCATTTAACATTTCAAGGTATGAAGACTTCAAGATGTTAACTTTAGATGTAGATCATATAAGAGATAAGGGTTTCATAATCTTCCAATCTTAGCCTCCTGAGGATTAAAATTACAGGTCTATATCAGCACCACATGAGTCTTTGATTTGGTATATATCTTTTAAATTCTCTCCATTGTTTCATGTTCTAGGCTTCAATACTGATTTTGATGATTATATTATCATCTGGATATCTTAAACTGAGAATTCATCTCGGGCTAGTAATCAAAATGCTGGCTGGGTTTTATGTTTGCTGTTTTCAAATTGCTAATAAACTTTGCTAATGGAAAGTACTATGTTGACTAAGATGCATCAAATATAGGTCAAACACACTTGTTACAAAGAAAGAATGGAATATCAATTGACCATAAGAGGATTTCAAAGTGGCATAATGACTCAATAAATTTGCTAATCGAGCTTTTATTCATGGTTGCTATGACAGAACTGGGGATTTGAGGGGGTTTAATGGGTTATGGCTCATCCCAAATGCTTTTTTTTTTAATTTTAGGAGCTAGCTGAACTATTCTACTGTTTTTGTTTGATTTCCACAGAATAGAATGAATTTTATAGCTGATTAAACATATAAAGTTTAAAAAAAATCCTTCCACTCCTCCCATAAAGTTCTGGCCTATTCAGTAATTTGCAGGAGCGCACTATGGTTCTAGCAGAACCCACTCACTCCCTTTGCTTTCTTTTGCACAAACTCTCACAGCTGACAATTGACAATTCCTCCTTTCTGCCAGAGAGTGCTAGACCACATGGGAGCCACGTCCATTTCCCTGAAATGTGTGCACTTATGTAACTCCTTCTCATTGCATCTCTGGACAAATTGTAGGGAGAAACAGAGCTATAGTTGCCCTGAAGTGATGTGAGGTCAGCACTCCTGCTGTGAGCATCAGGATGTTACCAGATAGAGAAAGCTCCCAACTTCCTTATTTTTGAACCTCCACAATCAGATTTTGGGGCACAGAAATCACAAACACAATTTCAGTTGCATGGTTGTATGTGTCTATGTTTTTGTCTTGGAAAAATCTACTTATCAACATGTTTATCCATCTGCCATCTAGTTTAAACATCTCACCATGTAGGGTCGATATTAATGGATGATACAGTATTCTTCACTTGTATTTATATTATCACAAATACCAGGTGTGAATTAAAGATATCACTAATTTTAAAGTGAATTTTAAACTAACAAATATCATACAAACACACACATGCATATGTACATGTGCCTGGTTCTCTGGCAGAAAGGGGGGGGGCTGAGCTGGACCTGCCATACTCTCCCTGGGGCTCAAATGGATGGTGATTTTAGCAACTCAGCCCTTCCCCCTAAGCACCAGGGAGAAACACACCAGAGTTCAGAGTCTGTCAAAGCAGGAACTGATTTAATGATATCAAGCGGGGACTTATATAGGGTTGTGATAGGGGTGGAGAAGCATGGGATGGGCCAAGGTGGAGCAAGGAACAATGGCCAATAATATTTTGCCATACTAGAGGTGGCTGGATGGAGGTTGGTCTAGGTCAGTAGCCAGAGACAGGTTTCCAAACTCTAACTAGACTCAGAAAGTTACAATGGGCCTCACACCAACTCAAGTTAGGCTCAGGAAATAACACTGGGCCTTGCATCTATGCCTCGTGAGGCCCAACATACATGCATATACATATGTACACACATATACATATATGTATGTGTACGTATTTATGTTTAAAATTAATTCAAATTTATGACAGGAAACATTTAATTTATTCAACAAGATTTCACAGATTTATCATTTTCACCTTAAAATGCGATATAAAAGTCTGTTCAGGTGTAAATATCCATGACATTTGAGGTATTTAAGAATGCAACAGTTTCTGAACAAAAGTTTTTTTGTCTTTTATTCATGAATTTATTCTAAGACTGCATAAATGTAAGTTACATCCTATTGGTTTAAGCAGCAAACAAATATACTCATTTAAACAAATATAAGGTGACAATTATTTTATTGTTATGTGATATATTAAACCCTAAACTATTAAATGTAAATGAGAACAAATGCATGAAGAAAAGTAGCATGGTGAATTCTAAACAACATCATAACTGTGTGACTTTGGAAAACACCACCAATCCCTAGTGCCTATGCGAATCCCCACCTTTTCCTTGTGCTTGACTACTGTGCCATTCCCTAGTACCAGGACTCTATTAACATTTAATAGGTTTAAGATGCAACGTAATTTATATTAAAAAAAAGATATTACATAATTCACCTCTAATTCATATAGGACTACACAAATGGTCTGGGATTCTTCTGTCTGTGACAACTTGATTGGCAGGACATCCTGTGTAGAAGACTGATTAAGGAAACTATTGTTTTACGATTTATTTTATTTTCATTATGTGTATGCATATGTATTTCTGTGTATGGATATGTGCATATGAGTAAAGTGCTCTGAGAATTCAGAAAAGAACATCAGATAAATTAGAACTAGAGTCACAGGAAATTGTGAGCTGCCCAACATGGGTACTAAGAACCAAACTCAGGTCCTCTACAAGAGCAGTACATCTTCCTGTCTGTTGAACCATCTCTGTAGCCCCACTTTTCTATAGTCATTAAACAATCAATATACTTGCTTCATCACATGTAGCTGTGACTAAATCCTAATAATGTGAGTAGATAAGCATTTTATTTCATTCTCTTATTCAGTCTTCATATCTCTCAATGGTGCAATTCTCATGCACAACAAATTTTATTCAATATAAAAAAACATATCTGAAATACACTATCCCTGAATGGTTTGCTCCATTTGTTTAAGCAATATCGATCTAAAACAATATGAAGAACAACAATAGATTTCTTAACTGTTCAATTCAGTAAAGTTATGAAACTTTAAACATCCACATGGATATTTAAGCCAACTCTAAAACTTATCCTTCCAACAAATTTTTTTGGGGAAAAAGTTATATTAAAAATAAATGTTTGAGGGAGCTGGAGAGATGGCTCAGTGGTTAAGAGCATTGCCTGCTCTTCCAAAGGTCCTGAGTTCAATTCCCAGCAACCACATGGTGGCTCACAACCATCTGTAAAGAGGTCTGGCGCCCTCTTCTGGCCTTCAGGCACACAGACAGAATATTGTATACATAATAAATAAATAAATATTTAAAAAAATGTTTGAGTTTATTTCTCCATGACAAAGTTAAAATATTTTGGAAAAATAGTAACTTAGTAGAAACTTTTCAGAGTAAGAAAAAATAAAAAAATACAAAAAGAACATGCTAAATTGATAATAATCAAATGCAGAGGATATTATATTAAAAATAATCGAGAA
>NW_026068030.1:2094343-2112414 GCF_014885135.2 Alexandromys fortis | reverse complement strand
GATTGGGGGAGGGGGAGGGAAATGGGAGGCGGTGGCAGGGAAAAGAGACAGAAATCTTTAATAAATAAATAAATAAATAAATAAATAAATAAATAAATAAATAAATAAAAATGCTCCTGGATAGTAAAAAACATTACAGATTCACAATAGAACAGATTTTAGACATAGAAGACCTATAAATGGATCAAAGTGTTGGATAAATGTACATAGGCTTGAGAGAGAAAAGAAAAAGAATATAGAGATAAAGTTAGTGGTTAAAAAAAGGGTAAAGTCTTTAAAGAGACAGAGTACAGATAGTTATAGATTAAGAGAAATAAAGAAAAATAAGCCATATAAAAATGGAAAATTCACAGAGAGTCTGGATTCTTTGTATTATTGTGTTTTCTTTAAAATTTTTGACTGTGAAGTAGCTAAATACAGAGAGACATTTCATTATATGGGCTGCCAAGTGGAACCAGAATGGATATCATAAGGGTATTATGACTTTAGAATTTGGGTCAAACGATATGTTTTAGAGAGGGTCTTCTTTTGTTTTCACAGAGGATGAGACCCTGTGGATTGCTTCTATCCCAATATGGTATGATAGGCCACGACCTCCTGAAAGGTTGCTGTGAACAACTTCAGAAAATTACTTCACTTAACTGCCAACTGAGATGAACCTCGCACACAGGTAACACCATGAAAGACCTAAATAACAGTGCCCCCATAGAGCAGGAAGCAGTTTGGAGAGAAATAACTATGTCCATATTCCCAAATATTGTTTATAAATGTTCTTTTACATTTAAAGGGGATATGATATCAATATGAATAATTTGCATTGGTGTGGATTTTAAGGTCAATTTTGTTATATGTATACGTATTTCAGATCCTGATTAAGGTATTGTGATTGTGTAATTCATTTTAAAAGTGTAATGTATAATTAAGAAATATAGGTTGTTAGTGGATAATCATTGATAATAGCCAAGCTTGTAGTCATGTTAGTTAGATTTTCTAGATATATAGAGATATATTTCAGTTAAATGGGCATTCTTCATATCTTTCAAAGACTACAGAATATGGCATTTTATGTTTTAATAACTTAGGGTTTTCATCTCTTGGCAGCACCAGCTACTTCAAGGGGAAGATGGGCATCGAAGAGGATCCTTATGGAGTTGGATAGTCATTTGGGCAAGAAACTGCTCTAGCCTGGACTGTTGCTTAAACTGGACACAGAGAACCTGCAGAGAGAGGACTGCTGAACTTGCCTAAAGGTGAGATGATCTTTCTGGGTTCCTGATTCATGATAGAGTCTGCGAGACACAGCAGATAGTGACTGAACTGCCTTTGAAATTTCCTGCTTCATGGAAATGTCTGCTGGATACTTTGGGCCTGAATTCTGAAGATGGATGCCCCAACGGTACAGAGGAACTTTGGGTGACTGTCCAGGCAGCAAAATGTCTCTGTCATTTCTAGAATTTTAGAAGTTACTCACTTCTTGTTTACTTAGGTAATATATCCTTCTAGAGTCTTTGATGGAGTTGAAAAATATATGGATAGTTATTATTTTCCTTAGTTATGATAAAGGATAAAATAGATATAAATATTGTAACTGTAATTCTTGCTTGATAACTGTTTTGTTATATGTAATTTTACTATGTTAAAATGAAAGCCTTCCTTTTTGTTTAAACAGAAAAAGCAGAATGATGGAGGAGGGTCATCTTTCTATCTGTTGTTTCATTGGTTAATTAATAAAGAAAACTGCTTGGCCTTTGATAGGACAGAAAATTAGGTAGGTGGAAAAAACAGAATAGAATGCTGGGAGAAAGAAGCAAAGTCAGACAGACGCTATGCCTCTTCTCTCTGAGACGGAAGCAGGTTAAGAATCTCCCGGGTAAGCCACCAGCTCATGGTGCTACACAGATTATTAGAAATGGATTAATCAAGATGAGAGAATTAGCCAATAAGAGGATAGAACTAATGGGCCAAGTGGTATTTAAAAGAATACAGTTTCCGTGTAATTATTTCAGGTAAAGCTAGCCTTGCAGTAGCTGGGCAGCAGGAAGCAGCCCGCTGCTCCTCACAACATGTTTTGTTACAGCAGGGTCTTTTCTTGGTCAGCACTGCCTATGCCAGGCCACGTGACCAATGGGCTTCTGGGTCTTCTTTTGCCATCTTCTTTATCACTGCAGAAGTTGTGGAATTACAGAAATTCATTATTGCTTCCAGTCTTGCATAGCTTCTAAGAATCAAACTCAGGTCTTTACATTTGTGCAGCAAGTACCTAAGTCATGGAACCATCTATTTCCCCAGCAGAGCTTTCCGGATTTTATGAACCTCAATTTTTTGGCACACCACAATATGACTTCTATGTACTGTGACATAGAGCTAATAATACAGAGATGGATATATAAAAAAGAAATCACATTTGTAGGCCCCCCAACCATCACATTTAAGTAGGGACTCACTCCAACTCCTGAAAAGGCTAATCAACAATTCATGTTAGCAATATTTTTATAGAGCTATATGATCATCTCATAGTATTATATGTGAAAGTCTCAAAATCAGAGCCTAAATACCAAACTTGAAATAGTATGCATATGAAAACACAGTGGTCAGAAATTATCTTTGATAAGATCTTGCATATAACTACAATATCATAAAAGTAGATATTGTTTTATGTATCTATTAGTTTTATTGTTATATACTTATTTATCTGTTTAAGCTTTTTGAGACAAAGTTTCTCTGTGTATCTCTGACTGTCCTGGAACTTACTTTGTTGACCATGTTGGTCTCTAACTCAGAGATCTACATGCCTCTGCCTCCTGAGTGCTGGGATTAAAGGCTATAGACATTTGTTTGTTATATTAAGTTCTACACTGGTCTCTTATGATAAATCCATGATTTTAAAAATTTAAATATAACCTTCTGTAGTTAAAACTTACTCTCTTATTTACAGCTGTAACTGAACAAAGATTATGAAAATGAAAGAAAATGAGTTATTTGGGATTCCTTTCTCAAAACTGAGTATTTTGTAAGGATTCCTCCTTGTTTGTATTGACCATCTGTCCTTGAAATATACTAATGAAGCTATCTATTTTCATTAATGTTAGCCATTATCTTGTCTTTTCTCCAAATTAGAATTTTCTCAGAACAACAATGTTATAGATGATTTTTAGAATAGCTCATCCATGATCTCACATCACAGCAGATACTGATATGCAAATGATGTCCTAATGCATGTGTGCTCCCATAGAGGATTTATATCCCTTTTAAAATTTTCCTTAAACAAATTATAATCCTATTGGTGATGGTGAAATAATCTATGGTGACCAGTGTCACTCAAATGCATCAATATAATTTTTTAGTAAATAAAAGTATGGCACTCTGGCTTTAATTCAGTGTCCTTGAGTCTGCTTTAACTTGAAATATGGTTTTATACTATAGTTTGTCTGTTTTTTTTAATCTTTTTGTGCAAGTATTCTCTGAGACAGAGATGCTGAGATAAAGACAGGAGTATAAAGGGATTATTGGAGACTAACTCAGAAAGGAAATAGTCTTCCCCACAAGATTTGCCAGGTCCTGGGGAAGACTGACTTTGGTCCTTGTTAGCCTACAGAGGAGTTCAAAGTTTGTAACTCCCAGTGAGGAGTTCTCACACTCCAATGGAATGGCTAGAAAGTTTTACATCCTTTTTTCCCCCTTTTAAAAAAAATTGATTTTAAAGATCTATGCATTTTTTTTTCTGCTCTTTTCCCTTCCTCTCCCTTCTCCTTCAACCCTCTTCCATGGTTCCCATGCTCCCAATTTACTCAGGAGTTCTTGTCCTTTTCTACTTCCCATTTACATCCATTTTTACATTCAACTATCAGACCTGGAAAATAGCTTGTCAACTATTTCTGCCTTTCTCAGTCCCACAGCACTCTAAGAGATATCTCATCTTATTAGTGATGAAGCAAAGTCTGAAATGTAGTAGTCAGCAGGAGAAATTTATCCCTAAAACTCTCTTAACATGGCTTTCTAACCTGTGTCCTAAATAACTGCATGGATTATTGTAATTTTTACTTGTAAGGTAAGAACTGATCAATAAAATTCAGATTTCAATAATATTAGCCCAAAGTCTCTTCACCTTTTTAAAACAGTTCATCTCCCATTTTAGTTCACACAAAAATGAAACTTGCTTTGAAAAAATACCCTTTATTAATTTCTTTTAGTCCCAAAGGAAAATGTAAAAAACAAATTTGACAGGCAAATATCTAGCAAACTTAAAAGAGAATTTATGTATTTGATATATTTTAGTAGTATGTTGTTCTTAATTATAGAAAAATATAGCTATTTTAAGATTAATTACATTAATCAGCACAGAAAAAAAAGCATGATCAAATATAACATGTATGGGGATAATGGATGCAAGAGTTTTTAGCTCTTCCTGTTGGGAATTCTATGTGAAATAGGCCTGATCATTTAAAATGAGCTCAAAAGCTACACAATGCCTTCAAAGTAAGCATGTTGTCAACAGTGACTCTTGCTGTGTTCTGTGAATGGACAATAATATTCTCTATAAAATACCAGTTGGAAGTTAAATATGCCTTTCTGTGATAAAATGAAAGTCTGTCAAAATGCTACTTTTTTTTATTAGGGCACTGCTAATCAAATGAAATGGCTCCCCTTTCTCACCCCATATCACAATTATGACAGAGTAGATACTAAATTTAATTTTTGACAAGCTATCACAGTTGTGACTTGAAGAGAATTAATTTACTTACAAAAAAGTTGAGGTAGCATACAATGATTTGGACATTGATGTGTTAGTTTCTATCTTGGAGCAATTTAAGAAATAAACTGCATGAAAACCCCTGTAAGGATAAATGTTATACAGTAGGCTTCAAAGGGAAGGCCATGCTGTGAATCATAGTCACATGCAAAGGATTTTTCAAAACATTCTTAAATGAATTTTACTTTAGGGTAGAGTCAAACAGGCAGTAATATAAGATGTCGATGCAAGCAGAGAATTTGGGGAAAAAAGCTTGGAGGTAAAATACTTTTAAGTAAACAGAGGTTAAAGAATTGAAAATCATTTATACCCAGGTGTCATGTAAGGTACTAAGAAAAAGGGTGTTGGCTCTGTCACTGAAATGTCTATTGTATCCATACCTCTCTTTGAGCATACTCATGCCAAAATTGCACTGTATTTATCAGAAATGCTTCACAATTTGTCTTCCTCTCTATCAGAGTAAAATCCTTATCAAGAATGCCATATTGTCTTATGAAATTTGGAGTTACTTTTATACTTTTGAAAATAGACCTATGACAATTACCTTAGGAGTTTATTAAATTTATACATAACATTGGGAATTATCATCACATATTAAAGGTTCTTAATCTATGAACATAGTATAACATAGCTGTGGTCAGTCACACTTATTTTCTCCAAATAACAGTTTTATAATTGTGTGTTCTGCCTTAAAAATTCAATTTGTTATTTATTTATTATATCTTCAAAGGCTGGGGAAATAAGGTAATTGGATCAAATACTGCCCATAAAATGTGAAACCCATGGAAGAAATGAAATCCTATAAAATAGTAAGGTTTATAATGGCAAAGACAATACAAAAATAGTATAACAATTTGAAAAGAAATCATTAAAAGGATATTCACATAGCCACTTAGCACATGAAAGGATTAAACCTCATTAACGTTACTGAAAATAAAAAAAAAGTGAAGCTTAAATAGATGCAGTTACACATTTGTCAGGGTGACTAAATCCAAGAGATAGGCAGAGCTAAGTATTTGGAACAAACTGATATAATGAGAATCCAAACTCCTGATCAGAGTACAATTTGTGTACCAACTTTGGAGAAATGTTTGGCTCATATAATAATGTTGAGAGCATACATATGGCTTATTAACATTTCACGTCCATTGGAAAAGAATCTAGCATGAACATGACTGAAATTATTCCAAAACACCATCTGAAAATTTATATTCCTCAAACTTTGGTATCCTTTTTTATATTGACAAGGGTCCATTGAGAACCCTTAGAAAAAAACATTAGAAAGCAAGAGTAATTACAATATTTATATTTTATATTTAATATCAAGGAGGACAAGTGATTATTTACCAACATATAATCAAATAAAGTATTTTAAGATATCATAGAACTGTAGTAGCATGCCCAGTAGAGAAATGATGTTTTCTCAGGATTTTCCTGCTCAAAACCAACTTTGAAGACTTCTTAGATATGGCGTAGTTATTTGGTCATTTTTGTTGAAGACATCACTGAGTTGTCAGCACATGTTTTCCACAGCTGCTGATTGTCAAATGAGAAGCCAATGAGTTGGTAAAAATAGTGGCCCGTGTTTCCCTCGACAGAGTTGACTCCAAGATGATAGATAAAACCTGATGATAAGAAGCCATCCTGCCAAAACACCATCAGGCTGAGGTTGGCAGGTGAGGCACCATAGCATAGGGGTTGGCAAGTGAAGCTTATAGATCCCCAAGTACTGTGTGTCTTGGTACATATGCTTCTGGCATGCATACTTCCAGATCAGAAGGAGAAGAAATGCAATATGTTCTGCCACCCCATGCTAGCTGCTCAGACAGAAGGGTAAAGTCTTAAAACTTAGAAGAATGACCGTACAATGTCAAAGTGCATATAGTGTATACATAGATATCTATTGATAACTGCTCAATAGTTCAGTAAAGAGATCACAGCAACATAACAGAGAGTTATATTCTGGAGAATGGACAATATCTGAATCTACAAAATAGTGTCAGAATTGACTGTGACACAGTTACAAAGTATGCCAGCACAACTCATCAATTATTGAATTTTGCTGATGGAGTTTCTATCCATCTGTAATTAAATATTCAGGGTCCCTTAAATTCTTTGATATAAGTAAACATTAGCCCGGGGTGAACACGCCCCCTATTTGGCTGGGCTTCCCCTACATCTCCCCCTTTTGTCTAAATAAGACAGAACTAAACCAAATACAACTATATACAATAGTAACAAATAATAAATATAACAAACAATATTGAGCAAGAAACATGTAATAGAAGTTTTGCTAAACATGCTATCTCAAGGAGTCTAAATAAGGTAGAGAGTAACTACAATCATCTAATCTTCAACTCTGTCAAAGATCTGAGAAGGGAATTAATATTACTTAACAAACGAGAGATATCCAAAATGTGCAACAAATGACAGAGACAACTGACTACCTGGGCAATCACCCAAAGTCTCGTTTGCAATGTTGAGTCAACCAACTTTGGCTAAGGCCTAACATAACTGACATACCATTATTAAAAGCAAGGAACTTTTTTAGAACTATCCTACCCTGTCTTGGCAAGATAAGACAATCCTGTTTCTTTGTCAGTGGTTGAGGTATGGGCTTTTCTTAACCCAAAGGCCAGTTCTGCCAAGAAGACAAGCTCCCAGTGGAGTGTCTTTGGTGCTCAACGTTCTCTCGGGAGTAGAGTGGGGTTGCCAGGAGTGATTGTGTCTCCTTGGCACAGAATTCTAGGTTAGATTAAAGGTCATTTTCTACAGCTCTTCGAAGAGGTTGAAAATTATACTATCTATACTAAATATAATCTCTATGTATCTAAAAAACCTGATTAACCTAAAAATAAATATGACAAACATATAGTTCTCAATACCTATCTAACTTGAAGACTAAGAGAATAAACAACTGTGCAATATATGAAGACAATGATCTTCAACTGTAAACAATGTCATTACATATCAAATGTAAACAATGTTATTATATAAATAATATCAGAGGTAGAAATGTACATTGTGATATGGTAGATGTATCAATACAATATAGACAAAGTTATAAGCATACTCTTATACAAAAATAGAGGTAGGAACACTCACATTTAATATTCAATATATTAATATACAAGAAATAGTACCAATACAATTTTCTAAAAACAGTAACTCACAAATACCAATCATCCCATCAAACCAGTTAATCCCTCCCTTTTTTGAAAATACCCCTAATTTCATAAAATATCTCCCTCATCCCCTCAACCCTAAAGCAACCAGTAAATGATGTCCCTAACCCTGAGGGCAAACTCTGTTGGGAGAGGGGATGTCATCCTCTAAGATTGCTTCTAGCTGATATGGGGGTGACGTTCTTTTTAGGGGGTCTTGTGAAAGCAAATGTTGGTAAAATTCCCAAATTAACCTTTGACCTAAGAAAATTGTAATTAGTCTCTAAGCATTTTGAGAAGATCCGGTCAGAGTGTTGTCAAAAATGTGCACCATTCAAAATTGTCTCATGCAGTTGGTACCAAAAAACAAAATTCATGATGTCATAATAACCAGATTGAGTTGATGTCGTGGGGCCCCATCATCATCCTGGAAACTTTGAAGATTACTTTAGGAAAATTTATTGCTTGTTATGGGAAATTTAAACATTAACAACAAGGATATATTCTGACATATAAAGAAAGACACAGATATGAGGAAAAGCAAAGAAAGTTTATCAAGTATATAATTATCCTCATTCTGTCCCATTTCATGGCTCCTGATCTGAGACAGAAACTCTGAGATATCTCTTATCAACAGGCTTGGAATTGAAGAGGGACTGAGCCATAGTCCAACTCCAAAACCAGCTCTACATATTTATAAAGAAATGTTTAATAAAACATATAAAAGATTAATACTTATAGAACATATATAGTTTTATTGTTGATCCTTAGTGGGTCGTAACTAGTTTCCATCCATCAGTAATTAAATATTCAGGGTCCCTTAAATTCTTTGAAGATGAGTATTTTCCTGTGGAGATAAGAAAAGAACCCTGCCCCCAACCTATCTGTATTTCTTACCATCAGTATGATCGCCATCCTTGTGAATGAATTGTTATTTATCTTTTCCAAATGGCTTTTCTTCTTCAAACTGAACCTTTATTAATTTTGATGGTATCCACAATTTTTCCTCATCTGTGAAGACAAGAGCAAAACCCCTTCCCCAATGCAGCACATCTCCTGGCTTTTATTGTGAAGTCAGCACATCTTTGAAATAAACTGGTTGATTTAGTTCAGTAGACTTTTCCATTATCCAATGTCTTTCTGCAGCGGTTGTTCCCTTCTATTAGTGTTGAGAAAATTCAAGATTAACAAAACATTATGTAACCTATTTCTGGCTGGGCTTCCCCTACAGTAAGGTTTGTTATGATAGACTATGACGGCACACATGGAAGATGTAAGACTGAGAGATACTGATTCATGGAAATTTTCCCATTGAGAAGGTTCCAGAAGAGAGTCCTCATAGCTCATCTTCTGTGTATTAAAAGGTAGGCTAAGATCTGGTTACAGTCAAGTTTCTGTGTAATGTCAAAAAAAAATTCAGTTCCAGGCAGTGTTAAGGGTGGGCTCACTCTTACGGTATGGGTCTCAGGACCCATAATTCAGGACCCAGTAATTTGTTTGCCACTACCACAGTCTGTGGCACCCATAACCCAGCACAAGCAGTATGGATTTGGCTGGTGTCTCAGTTACTCCACTGAAATATTTGCCTGGTCAAATGAGTTGAACAATTCAACTACATATATACAAGTGCTAGGAGTCTTAGCTGTGGACATCCTTGTAGATTCCTGGGAGTTTCCCTTCCATCTGGTTTCTACCTGTCCTTGGATTGTGCCCCTTGTCCAGTAAAAGTTTTGAGTACTCTCCATCCTATGTCACTCCCAGTTGATTTCACATTTTCCCATCTCCACCCCAATCTAACCCCAAAATCTCTTTTATTTCTCCTTTTTATGATGATCCTGGTGTCCTCCTTATTACTTACCCTCTCTGGGTCAGTGATTGTAGCATGACTGTCCTTTACTTTAAAAACAATATCTGCTTATGAGAGAGTAAATACCATAATTGTCTTTCTGGGTCTGAGTTACCCCATTCAGGATGATTTTTTTTTCTAGTTTTATCCATTTGCCTGAAATTTTCATGATTAAAAACAGAGTAATACTCCATTGGGAAAATGTAACATCTTTTCTTTTCATCCACTCTTCATTTGAGGAACATCTAGTTGTTTCCATGTTCAGGCTATTGCTAAAGCTGCTATAAACATAGTTGAGCAGTTATCAAGCTTCAGCTATAGGCCCAAGTGTGGTAAAGCTGGATCTTGAGGTAAATCAGTATCCCATTTTCTTAGAAGCAGCCACAATGACTTCCAAAGTAGCTGTACAAATTTGCATTCCCTTTTCCCTCCTCTTTCCCCTCCCACCTTTCCCCCACATTCTTCCAATTTACTCAGGATATCTTATCTATTTCCTTTTCACAAGTGAATCATATATGTCTCTTCTAGGGTGCTCTTTTTTTCTTATCTTCTCTGGGATTGTGGACTGTAGGCTGGTTATCCTTTGCTTTGTATCTAATATCCACTTATAAGTGAGTACATACTGTGTTTGTATTTCTGGGTCTAGATTACCTCACTCGGGATTGTTTTTCCTAGTTCCATCCATTTGCATAGGAAAATGTGAGGGAACAGGATGGTCAAGTTGGGGTAAGGACAAAGAGGGAGAACAAAGAAAGAGGGATTTTGATAGAGGAAGTCATTATGAAGTTAGGGAGAAACCTTGTATGAGGGAACTTTCTAGGAATCCACAAGGATGACCCTAGCTGAGACTCTAAGCAATAGTGGAGAGGGTGCCTGACCGGCCTTCCCCTGTAATCAGATTAATGACTACTTTAATTGTCGTCAAATAATTTTCATTCAGTAGCTGATAGAAGCAGATGCAGAGATCCACAAGTACTGGGTCAAGCTCCCAGAGTCAAATTGAAGAGAAGGATGAGCAATAATATGAGCAAAGGTGTCAAGACCATGATGGCAAAACCCACAGAATCAGCTGACCCAGCTAGTGGGAGCTCACTGACTGCAGACTGATCCTGGGGCAACCTGACAGCTGAGGACAGAGCAGAGGACCAAACTAAGCATTCTGAATGTAGTTGGCAGTTGTGTGGTTTGAACACTTTGTGTGGCTCCTAGCAGTGGGATCAGATTTACCCATAGTGCATGAACTGGCTGTTAGAGCCAATTCCCTTTGAAGAGATACCAGCCTAGATACAGGTGAGAAGGCTTTGGTTTCACCTCAAGGTGATGTGACAGACTTCATTAACTCTGCATGGGAGGCGTTACCCTCTCTGAGAAGTGGATAAGACATAGTATGGGGAGTAGGTATAAGGGAGGGAGGATGAACTGGGGTTGGTATGTAAAATAAAAAGATTGTTTTAAAAATATTAAAAATAAAAACATAAATAAATAAAATAAATGAACTGGGGGTGAGGGGTGTTTGCTTTCCTTCCAGCAATAGAGGAGTGTTACTGTTGCTCCACATCCTCTCCAGCATGACATGTCACTTAGATTTCTGATATTAGCCATTCTGACAGGTGTAAGGCAGAATCTCAGAGCCATTTTGATTACCATTTCTCTGATAGTTAAGGATGTTGAACATTTCTTTAAGAGTTTCTCAACCATTTGATATTCTTCTGTTGAGAACTCCCTGTTTAGATCTGTACCCTCTGTCAGATATGGGGCTGTTGAAGATCTTTTCCCATTCTGTAGGCTGTCATTTATCTTATTTATTCTGTCCTTTGCCTTATATAAGCTTTTAAGTTTCATGCTGTGCCATTTATTAATTGTTGATCTTAATGTTTGTGCCATTGGTGTTCTGTTCAGTATTTTGTCTCCTGTACCTATGCATTCAAGGGTACTTCACACTTTCTCTTTTCTCAGGTTCAGCATAACTGGATTAATGTTGAGGTATTTTATCAATTTGGACTTCAGTATTGTGCAAGGTAATAGATATGGATCTATCTCCATTCTTGTACATACAGGCATCCAGTCATTTTAACACCATTTGTTTAATATTCTTTCTTTTTTTCCATTGTATAAATTTGGCTTCTTCAGAACTCACAGGCTGAATGACCCAAAGACCTAGGATAGAATCAAATATGGTTGGAGAAAAATGCATGCCAATGAAATGATTCATTATGATATTCTGCTATACTTATAGATTGGTGCCTAGCGCAGTAGTTAACACAGAGGCACCATATGGCAGCTGGTGAAAACAGATAAAGACTCACAGCAAAACATTACGCTGATCTTGGAGTAATCCTGCTGAATAGAAGGAGAAAGGATTGTAGGGTGACTTGCCCCATTCTGAATAGAAGTGGTGGAGAAATGAAGAGGGTAGAGGCAGAGAGGAGGCAGGGAGAAAAAGTGGAGGGAGAGAAGGGAATGGAAAATGCAGTCAGGATGTAAAATAAAATAATAAAGATAAAAAGAAAATAAGGACATACCTAGGTTCAGTCAAAGACTTAGCAGAAATACTGAAATAAGTACTACAGGCAACTAGACATAAGAAAATACATATTGTTATGATGACCATGTGTCTAAGTCCTCATATCATATTCTCCAGTGGAAGTGAAGATATATTGTCCCTATTTCCCCTGAAGAAAGTGTTTAGGTCACCTAATGCCAGTGTTTCCAAAGCAAGACCCTCAGAATCCTTCTCATGCAAGAACATACACCATTTGAGGCTCTCAAATTCTCACCCTAATCAGGCTTGTATTCTTTTAGCCTTTTTTTTCCAAAACAGAGTTTCTCTGTAGCTTTGGAGACTGTCCTGGAACTATTATTTGTAGACCAGGCTGGCCTCAAACTCACAGAGATCCACCTGCCTCTGCCTCCCGAGTGCTGGGATTAAAGGCATGCACCAGTACTGCCTGACTCAGGCTTGTATTCTTATATTGTGTATTGTCCTAAGGTCTTTAGGACTGACCATTTAAAAATTTACCATGGCTCAGTACTGAGCATGATTAGTCATGGATCTAAAGCTACATTATTAGGGAGCTATTTTAGGAGAAAATGTTTGACAGAAAACTTCATGGCACAGTAGATTTTATAATCCCTGTATCCTCCTCTGTGATGTACATATACTATAGAAATGGCCTCATCAAGTTGTATTTACATACATCCATATGTAACAAATGTAGCTGATTAAAAATAGGCTATCAATAGTGGCAGAGCATGGGAGGGAATCCAAGGAGGATATCCAGGAGAAGCTGGAGGGAGGAAAGGGAAGTAGAAAAGTAATGCAATTCTATTTCAGTTAAAACCATGTTTTAAAATACTGGGTGGTTGTGATGCATGCCTTTAATCCAAGCACTCTGGAGGCAGAGACAGGTAGATCTCTGAGTTTGAAGCCAGCCTGGTCTACATACAGAACATTGAGTTATAAGATATTCAAGCCAACATAGTAAAACTCTCTCTCAAATCATCCCCACAGGGTAGGAGGGTGGCAGTAATAACAAGATAAATCCACCAACATTCATTCATTCTAAAAAAAATAATTCCAAAATAAAATGTCTCTGAAATGAATTCAAAATATATTACTAGGTGTAGTGATGCATCCCTGTAATTATAGTATGTGAAAGCTGAGCACAGGAGAATTTTAAGTTCAAGGCCACTTGGGATATATAAGGAGTTCATGGTGAATTTGAGCTACAAATAATAACATTTGAGTAGTATCATCACTGTTATGCTATTTTCTGTTGTATAGCATGAGCTTAGAGAGAATGACGAGGGCTGAGGTGTTTGTGAAGTACAGAGAGTTTAACTTTTTGATTAGGTGAAGTGTGAGGTCACTTCAATTATGAACATAAACAATCTATCCTCAGCCTGAGAACTCTAAGAAAATCTTCTAACAAATACAAATAAAATATTGCATTATATAGAGAGCAAAGTCAACCTTGAGTCACTAAAATAGAAGGCCTACAGGGATTATAGCTTAAAATTGGTGTATTATTATTATTTTTTTTTGTAATCTACAACTCCCGATTCACTCCTATCTACATATAATAGCCTGGTTCTCCAAACATGCTAAGTATACCCCAATGTTGCCATTTTCAGTATTCTATATGGCTTTTGCTATTCATTCTTATGTATATAAACACTAATTCTCTGATGGAGGAAGGTCATTAGTTAAGTAATAAAGAAACTGCTTGGCCTCATAGGTTAAAACATAGGTGGGAGGAGTAAACAGAACAGAATGCTGGAAGAGGAAGTGAGTTCAGAGACGCCATGCTCCCCTCTCCCAAGCAGACACAATCAATGAAGCTCCGACCCAGGATGGATGTAGGCTGAATCTTTCCCAGTAAGACCAGTGCTACACAGTTTAGAGATGGGTTGATTGGGATATCAGAATTAGCCAGTAAGGGCTAGAGCTAATGGGCCAAGCAGTGTTTAAAAGAATACAGTGTCCCTGTAATTATTTCGGGGCATAAGCTAACAGGCAGACGGGGTGCTGGGAACACATCCCTGCTGCTCCTATCACAACAGTTCTCTGTGATAGTGCTTCTGAAAGTGAAAAGCTATTCCCCCTCTTCTCTCCTGCCCCTGCTTTACTTCCATTAATCAACATGGAGCATGCTACATGTTTTTGCAGATGCATCTGATGACAAAAAGAGACTTCCCTGAGTCAATGGAGTATGAATTATCTAAAAAGAAATGGTTTTCCTTACCAAGTTCATGGAGTGATCAGTCTTGGTAAATGGCCAGACTCAGATTGTAAAATTTTGTCACACAGGAAACTGTTTTCCATTTTACTTTCAAATCAGTATCAATGTCCAGAAACAGGATTAAAGTTAGACTCATACTCTGTCAATTTGCTCTTGTTGTCTGGTTCCTGAGCATGACATGGACCTATTCTGTGCTTCCTTAATGATGTAGTTGAAATCCCCATGGTTATAGTTAGAGTCTTGTTTGGCTAGGTCTTTTCACTGCCTATGTATGAAAATGTTAAGAGGGCACCCATTTAAACTCTAATGACTCAGGCCCTATAGACCTGATATGTGTACTTTTATACCACTTTTGTTTATTTTCAGACTATCTGCTTAAAATGAACTCCCAGAGTTTTCATTGTTTTATAATGAGAACCTAGGATGTCTATGCACAAAAAGGCTACAAATTTGGTGACCCTATTCTTCAAGCCCACAGACCTCCATCTGAACATGGTCACAAAAGACACTAAGGCACAGTTTCTGAATGATTCTTAATGGTATCATCATAGGGGCATAGAGAAAAGGGTTACAAAGAAGGATGGAGAACCATCGAAAGACCAGACATTGAAATTGGGCCAATAAATTCTTACATGAAAGAGGCAATAAAACTCTACTTGACTCTAAAGAGAGCAACACTTTGGGAGTGAAATTAGCTGCACATGTCATCTGAGAGAACATTTCAGGGATAGATAAGAATCTTGGCCAGGTTTCAAGTGACTAAGAAGGAAAAGACTAGTGACCATGCACAATAGAAGATGCAGATATCTGACAAGGGATTCATGTATGACATAGAACTCTTGGGTGAAATGCACACGGGAACGTTTTTACACAGTCTCTGTGGCTTATAATAACCTGCTACTATTTTCATTTCACAATAAAAAAAAGTGATGCTAAGAAACCTTAAGGAATGCTAAAGTGTTGGTGATCCAAGTTAGAGAAGCAAGACTGAAGCAAAGAATGGTTGGGTCTGTCACAGAGGACACATTATGAATCAATGGAGATTCAGGTGTTGCATGTTGAGTCTGACTGTGGTAGCAAGATGTAGAGAAAAAGGGTGGAATCATCCTCTCTGCTGCTAGCCTTTATAATACTGGAAAGCATCGTGCAGGTTGCTGTAGGAGGAAGGTTTCAGCGATCAAACCCACCTATGAATTCTGGTCAGATATTCCAAAGGTGCAGCACTGGTGCAAAGCTGTTTGTCTCCAACCAATAACTCTCTGGATTAGAATCTTATTCTGCAGAAGGGATTACAATACTGAAAATAAAAATCTGATAAATCAAAACAAAACAAACCCAAAAACCTTGAGCCTATTTTTGTTTGTTTGATTTGTTTGTTTTTCTTAATTTTAAAACATGAGCATTGATTGTTGGAGATGAGTGAGTAAGCATAACCAATAACAGCAAAAGCAAATAAACAGTATTTCTATTTCAAAGACAAAGAAAACCAAGCAAAACAAAAAAGAGAAAATTATCAAGATTAGGGTTACTCAAATAATGTGTAGGCATGCTTGTGATGTAAAGTTGTTTCTTGTTCCTATAAATAAATTCATAAAAACATTATATATTTGCATTATGGTAATTCTAGTTTTCTTTTGTTGATACAGTAAAACACTGAACACAACTAACGTGGAGAAGAACTGGTTTATCTGGCTTATCAACAAGGTATGCCAAGGCAGGTATCTACAAGAAGGAACCAGGAGGCAGGAACTGAAGCAGAGAATACAGAAGAACATTGTTTACTGCCTTGATCTCCATTGCTTGTCAGTTTGCTGTTTTTTACACAAACCAGGTCAATCTTCCCTGGAGTGGTGTGGGAAGTCCTTCTGTCTATGACTTGCTTTTATTTGTTAATGAATATAGAAACTTCCTTAGCCAGTAATAGGTCAGAGTAGAGTTAGGCAGGGAAAACTAAACTGAATGCTGTGAGAAAGAAGGTGGAGTCAGGAGACGCCATGTAGTCACCTTTGGGAATGGACATGCCAGAAACTTGCTGGTAAGCCAAAACTGCTCAGGCTCCTGAAATAACCACTCAGAAACTGTTGATTAAAACTGAAAATCACTGTTTGGCCGATGACTATAGCATATTCCTAGCAAGCTCTTACATATTAAATTAACTTATTTATATTATTTTATATTTTACCACAAGGTTCATGGCCTACCAGCAAAGTTCCAACAGGTGGCTTGCATATTTCTCCTCTGGTGGCTAGATGGTGTCTCTTTTGACTCCATCTTCTTTCTCCCAGCATTCAGTATGGTTTCCCCATCTACCTCTAATCTGCCCTATCACAGGCTAAGGCAGTTTCTTTATTCATCAACCAATAAAAGAAACATGTAGACAGAAGGACTCCCCACACCATTTCCTCTTTTCTGTTTAAATAAAATGGAAGATTTTAACACTAACATGGAAAAATTACATATAATTAAACAGGTTTCAAGCAATATTTATATCTACTTTATCTTTTATCATAACTAACAGTTTAACTATCTATTTTTCAACTCCATCAAAGACCCCAAAATGATATAATATTATCTAAGTTAATAGGAAGTACATTGTAAACAACTTCCAAAACTCTAGAATTGACAGAGACATCTCATGGCATGGACAGTTACACAAAGTTCTTCTGTACCATTGGGACATCTATCTTCAGCCCATAGTATCTAACATACTTTTCCGCAAAACAGGAAATTTCAGACAGTTTTGCCTATATTGACTGTTTGTCAGTCACTTGTTTATGTGTCCTGCAAAATTTCTGACACACTCTTTTATGAAGCAGAAACCCTGAAGGATCATCTTACATTTAGGCAAGTTCAGCAGTTATTTCTCAGTGTGTCCTTATGTCCAGTTCATACAATATGCCATCAAGCAGTCCAGAAAAGAGCAGTGTCTTGCCCAAAAGCCCCTTCAGTGCCCATCAAAAAGAGAGAGAGAGAGAGAGAGAGAGAGAGAGAGTAAAGAATTATAAAAAAGTAAATAATTTTTAAAAAATAAAAAGTTTTTAAAGACACAAAGTAAACATACAAAAAGTAATAAGAATAAAAAATAAGCTACATAAAAATAAAATATACACAGAGAGTGTAGATTATGTATATTATTGTATTTCTTTTGAAATTTTTTTTTACTTTAAAGGAGATAAGTACAAAGAAACATTTCATTGTATGTGCTGCTAAGTTAACCCACATATATGTTTTAAAGGTTTCTTGACTTCAAAATTTGAGTGTAAGCATATGTTGCCTTAAAAAAAGGTTCTTCTTTTGTTCTTTTGTTTCCACGGAGGATCAAACCTGTAAAATCCTTCCAGACTTATGTGGTTTGATGGACCAAATGCTCCCCAAAAGGTCACTGTGAACATCACCCCAAATTACTTCACCCAACAAAAAAACAGAAAACAGTTTTAAAAAAAAAAACTATGCTCAAATTCCCCAAATGATTGTTTATAAACTTCTATTTACATTTAAAGGTGGATATACTATAAAGATTTACATTGGTAGGGAACTTGGTTTGTTGATACAAACTTAAGGTCAATTTC
>NW_026068030.1:2092523-2094188 GCF_014885135.2 Alexandromys fortis | reverse complement strand
AGATGATCACCTATAATGATCAAGCTTATAGTTATATTAGTTAAGTTTTCTGGATGTACAGAGATGTATTTCAGATGGACAGACATTCTTCAAACCTACAAAATATGACATTTAAAATGTTTAAAACTTTTCATGACAATAAGACACATCTGCTCCTGGCAGCACCAGTCTACTTCAAGGTGATAACAGACATCAAAGAGGTCAAAGAGGTTCTTTATGGAGTTTCTTATCCATTTGGACAAAAACTGCTCTTGCCTGGACTGCTTGATGTTGTGCTGTATGAACTTGACATGGAAGACCCACAAAAAATAAATAAACAAAAAATAAATAAATAAATAACTGCTAAAGTTGCCCTAAAAAGGTGAGACAGTCTTTCATGTTTCCTTCTTAATAAAAAAAAATATCTGCTAGATATTCTGGAAGACACACAAAAAAGCAACTTATAGACCTTGCCATTTCAAGGAAAAAGAATTTTCAAATTTTCTACTTCATAAAAATGTCCCCTGGATACTATGGGCCTGTAGGCTAAAGATGGATGCTGCAATAATGAAAAAAAAAAAAACAAAACAAAACAATCATCCCGTTTCCCCAAGTTCCCCCCATCCTCCCCTTCTCACTTTTCTCTCCCCATTTGCCCTTACCCCCATCCCACCCCACCCCCAAGATCCCAATTTTTTTGCCCAGCAATCTTGTCTATTTCGCATATCAGGGATAATAACTATATGGTTTTCTTTGGGTTCACCTTCTTAGTTAGCTTCTTTAGGATCACAAATTATAGACTCAGTACCTATATTTATGGCTAGAAACCAATTATGAGTGAGTAAATCCCATGATCCTCTTTTTGGGTCTGGGTTACCTCACTCAGGATAGTGTTTTCTATTTCCATCCATTTGCATGCAAAATTAGAGAAGTCATTGTTTCTTACCGCTGAGTAGTACTCTAATGTGTATATTTTCTTCATCCATTCTTCCATTGAAGGACATCTAGGTTGTTTCCAGGTTCTGGCTATTACAAATAATGCTGCTATGAACATAGTTGAACAAATCCTTTTGTCATATGATAGGGCATCTCTTGGGTATATTCCCAAGAGTGGTATTGCTGGGTCCAGGGGTAGGTTGATCCCGAATTTCCTGAGAAACCACCACACTGCTTTCCAAAGTGTTTGCACAAGTTTGCATTCCCACCAGCAATGGATGAGGATACCCATTTCTCCACAACCTCTCCAGCAAAGGCTATCATTGGCGTTTTTGATTTTAGCCATTCTGACAGGTGTAAGATGATATCTCAAAGTTATTTTGATTTGCATTTTCCTGATCGCTAAGGAGGTTGAGCATGACCTTAAGTATCTTTGGCCATTTGAACTTCTTCTGTTAATAATTCTCTGTTCAGTTCAGTGCCCCATTTTTAATTGGGTTAATTAGCATTTTAAAGTCTAGTTTCTTGAGTTCTCTATATATTTTGGAGATCAGACCTTTGTCTGTTGCAGGGTTGGTGAAGATATTCTCC
Organism: Alexandromys fortis; assembly: GCF_014885135.2. NCBI lineage: Eukaryota > Metazoa > Chordata > Mammalia > Rodentia > Cricetidae > Alexandromys > Alexandromys fortis. Next base: position 2,092,682 of record NW_026068030.1, on the reverse strand, counting down.
CAGTCAGTAGGTTGCCTTTTTGTCTTAGTGACAGTGTCCTTTGCTTTACAGAAGCTTCTCAGTTTCAGTAGATCCCATTTATTCAATGTTGCCCTTAATATCTGTGCTGCTGGGGTTATACATAGGAAGCAATCTCCTGTGCCCATCTGTTGTAGGGTA
>NW_026068030.1:2029804-2091736 GCF_014885135.2 Alexandromys fortis | reverse complement strand
ATTATATCCTTCTAAAGTCTTTAATAGTGTTAAAAATAAATTGTTAAAATTAAATTTTTCTTTAGTTATAATAAAAGATAAAATATATGTAAATTTTATAAGTGTAACTCTTGGTCGATACCTGTTTGGTTATATGTAATTTTACTGTTTAAGTTAAAATCTTCTTTTTTATTTAAACAGAAAAGGGAAAATGGTGTGGGAAGTCCTTCTGTTTAAGTGCTGCTTTTATTGGTTAATTAATAAGGACCTGATTTTGGCCAATTGCTTAACAGAACATAGTCAGGCTGGAAGACATATATAGAGTAGGCAGGGTCAGGGAGAAGCCCTAGACACAGATACTGGGGATGAAACTTTACCGGGTAATACAACCACATGACAATACACAGATTAATGAAGATGGGCTAGTTTAAGATGTAAGAGTTAGCCAATAAAAAGCTAGAGCTAATGTACCAAGCAGTGATTTAATTAATACATTTTCCATGTGGTTATTTCAGGGTTGAGCAGTGAGGAACAAGTAAGCAGTCTCCTACTAAACTGGAGTACCACACACAGTGATATAGGTTTGTTTATGTCAATAACCCAGTAAGAAAATGCCCATGGATAGTTTGAAGGATAATTATTCAATTGGGGCTTCATATTCACTTTTATTTCAAGTTGACAGCAAATAACAAGGATGATGACAAAGAGTGAATCAAATTTTTTTAGCACATACATGAAGCTTCATGCTTTAGGCTTAGAGAATTAGGGAGCATTGTGACTGTACATTTCTAAGATCTTGATGTCTCTAGATAGACATACTGATGTGTACTTAGTGTTCTAAAGAATAGTAATTGTTCTTCCTTTTCTTCTCTCTACCACTTTTACTCTCTGCTGTCTCCTCTACACTCTTTATTCTCCTCCTCCTCCTCATTTTACTTTTTGAGATAGAACTTCTCTATGAAGACATAAATATTGTGGACATTCTCATGTTGACAAGGATGGCTTCAAACTCACAGAGATCTTCCTTTCTCAGCATCCCTCCTTAGTTCTGGAATTAGAGGTATGGCCAACTACTCCTGACCTCCTTCTTATCTTTGTTTTCTGTCTTTCTATTATTACAAAGAAATATCACAGTACTGTCTACAGTAAGTAATTTTCTTGTAACTTCTTGTAGGTTGAGACTGCTTGTTCATTCCTAGCCTCCGAGACCCAAAACAATCATACAGTAACTATATTATTTGCAACACTATTTGACCAATATCTTAAGTCTATTTTTAGCTGGCTCTTACATCTTAAATTAAGCCATTTCTATTCTTTTATATTTTACCACGAGGCTCATGGTTTACCGGCAAGGCTCTGGACATCTGTCTCCTTTGGTAGCTACATGGTGTCTCACTGATTCTGTCTTCTTTCCTCTTCTATCTGATTGGAATTCTCTCCTTACTCAATTCTGCCCTACTGCAGGCCAAAGCAGCATTATTTGTTAACCAATGATATTCACAACATGCTGAGGAGAATTCTACAATAACTTCCCTTCGTATTTCTTTAGTATCTCTTTTCTATATAAGAGAAAGTAAAAAATTATGCATGACTTAGGTACTTTCCATATGAAATTGAATAAGATATATGAAAAATGTACTTTAAAATGTACACAAATATTTATTATCACCATGGCAAAACAAGTACCGAAATATACATGCTTTACCAAAATGCTATTGAATAAACTGATATTATTACTACTAGTATATTCAGTTGCTGAAATCAATTGAGACAAATTGCCCATAGGTTATCTTTATTCATGCAAGACAAAAACCTTACTCATTTTTACAAAATTGTATGTAAAATTCTATAACAAAATAAACTTACAAAAAGCTATTCAAACATTGATGAAATATATCCTCAATATATCATGAAAGAAAATACACATTTGAATATCAGAATACAAATAAAGATTTAATCACATTATACTTTATGTGCACAATTTAGCCTGCAAAATTCTAGGAATTCTCTGAAGCCAACTAAAATAATATAGAATTATCTTTATGGACAAATAATCCATTTGTACAAAACATCAGTGAAAACAGAGAGTTGCTTCAAATTGGCACTTGCACTTATCTTGCAGAGCATATGAAAACATATTTGTGAGTAAAGGAAGAAAGAAAAGGAAAGGCTAGAAACTGTGTTCATACAAGTTTAAATATTTTATAGTTCATCAAAGACAGACTTTCCCTAGGATCACCAACCTATGTCTGCAGGAAACCGTAAGTGGTAGTTAAAACCCCATGAGGCTATTTAAACCTATCGGCTTATCCAAAATGTATTAATTTGAAACTTTGAGAGGGGTTTAAAATTTTTCACTTTTAAACAAGACAGGTGAGATTAGAAATTAGTCTAGCCTCTAAAACAGGAAACTTGGCCACATATAGAAACATTACATATGGATGACAGTTGCTCAAGAGGTCTCCATGAGTTCTTATAAAACTAAGAATTGAAGCAAACTTGGGTAATTCCAGGTAGCTTTGTGTCTACTAGCAGAATACAGGGGTTGTAGATAACTATCAGCAGAAATTAATTAGTGTTTATTAAATGTGTATTTAATTCAAAGGAAAAATAATTACTATGCCACTTCACAAATGAAAGAAACATACCTATTCCTACCACTGTGAAAGCTATTAACAATGAACTGTTTAAGATGTTAGCAAGTTGTAAAAAAATTATGTTAGTAGCAAAATAAATTTTTTTAGATTCAAACAAACAATCGTATATTTTAAATGTTTATTGTCCCTGAAGAATGAAAGAAAATATTGTACTATAAAAGAGTGGATGCAGTGCTTCATCAAGTACACTTAAGTTAATTGAGTTTAATTTTGAAATATCTAAACATATTTCCAAAAGAATTAAATGTGAAATCCCAAAAAATTGGAAAAATATGTGGTGTAAAAGTGAATTGCAAAGCAAATTTATGATCAAAGTGGAATTCAAACACAATGTTAGCATTCAATTCCATGTTACTATGAAACCAGAAAGAGTAAGAACTGTAAAACACTTAAGTAATTCAGCTACTTATACATTGTACAGTGATATTGATGCTGTGATATTAACCTATAATTTTTAAAAGTATGTTAAAGAATGAAGTGAGTAGTGTAAGAAGCTGATTTGTACATAAGGAAACATGATGTTTCTTCCTTGGAGAAAGAAACAAAATTAAATAATTAAGTGGCAATAAGGGATAGAAATTGTCACGTTATTTTTCCTTTTCTCTGAATATCAAAATAGTATAAGGCCATTTGCATATTTTTATTATTAATTACTGCTTTGACAGAAACATACACACACACAAACAAAAGAAATGAAGAAATAATAACTGATCCAAATTCTATTTCAAACATTTTAGTGTTATATTTTATTTTTGTTTTTTCCTATTATATAATAAGAATTTAAAACTGTAGAATTTTGAGTAAAGAGTTTGATCATTTTTTTACTATATATATATGATATATATAGTATATGTATATATACTATATATGATATATATATATACTATATATATATGCACTCATATAACAACTACTTGCATCAAATAAAGAATTAGCCCAGAGCCCTGAAAGTGTGTTGCAAATATCAGTCAACTTAAGTTGGATTTATTTGTTTTGTTGTGTTTTAAATATACAAGTCAGGAGTATATTGACTATATATTATAAATATATTTCCATGTAGTAGATACTGTGAAACAGCCTGCTGAACTGCATACATCTTTGTGAGTGCAGAAGAGGTGGGAGAGAACTTATTGTAGCTACTGTGAGGATGCTACCCTGAAAAAAAAATCACAACAATTTTAATTTTGTCATCAATAAACACTCCACTATAGTGGTAGTATACAGTTGTCATTATAGATCCCCAGATGTTAAGACAGGGTCTCACAAGTTCAAACTTTTAATCAGATCCATATCTCAAAAAAACAAAACAAACATGGTTAGTTTTATGAATTAAAAAACAAGTATGCAATTGTTTATGACTATAGCACTTTACCATGGTGTCATTGGTCAGTAAAACACAGGTTATTATTTCACCCTCTGAGCCATTGGTTTCCTATTCCAGGTAAGAATCCTCTTAATCAGAGCAAGGTGTTAATTAGTAATTAACTTCTAACGGTGTCAGTGCAGAAAGAGGAAAGTAACCTCAGAAAGTTAAAGGTAACAATTTAAGCAGATCGAGAGGCTCTGAGGCCCAGAGTGGATATGTGAGACACAACCATGTCTGTAGATTGTAAGAAGAAGGCAGACTTCCCTTCTCTTTTATATCTACATACCCCCATTATACTAAAAAATACTTATTGAACTCAATAAAAGTGGCAAACTGAATCCAATAACACATCAGAAAAATCCTTCTCCATAACCAAGCAGACTTAATCTCAGAGATACAGGGATGGTTCAACATACCAAAATCGTCAATGTAATCCACCATATAAACAAACTGAAAAATAAATACCACTTGATCCTCTCATTAGATGCTGAGGAAGCCTTCAACAGAACACAAAATGCCTTCATAATAAAGGTTTTGGAGAGAGCAGGGATACAAGGAACATACCTAAACATAATAAAGGCAATATACAACAAGGCAGCAGTCAACATAAAACTAAATCAAGAGAAACTCAAAGCAATCCCACTGAAATCAGGAACAAGACAAGTTTGTCCACTCTCAATATAATACTTGAGGTTCTAGCTAGAGCAATAAGACAACAAAAGGAGATCAAGAGTATACAAATCAAAAAATAAAAAGTTGAACTCTCACTATTTGCTGATGATAAGATAGTTTACATAAATGACCCCAAAAGCTGTACCAAGAAACTGCTATAATCATAAACACCTTCAGTAATGTAGCAGGATACAAAATTAACTCAAAAAAAATCAGGAGTCCTCTTTTATACGTATGAGAAATGGGCTGAGATGGAAACCAGGGGAACATCACCCTTCACAATAGCCACAAATAATATAAAATATCTTGGAGAAACTCTAAGCAAGAAAGTGAAAGACCTGTATGGCAAGAACTTTACACCTTTAAAGAAAGAAATTGAAAAAGACACCATAAAATTGAAAGATCTCCCATGATTTTAGGCAGGTAGAATCAACATAATTGTAAAAATGGCAATCTTACCCAAAGCAATCTAAAGATTCAATGCAATGCCCATCAAAAGCCCAGTAAAATGCTTCACAGAGATCAAAAGAACAATCCTCAACTTCGTATAAAAAAGCAAAAACAAACAAACAAACAACAACAACAACCCCACAGGATAACCAAAGCATCCTGTACAATAAAGGAATTTCTAGGGGCATGACAATCCTGGACATCAAATTCTACTACAGAGCTACAGTACTGAAAACAGCCTGGTATTGGCATAAAAATAGAAAGGAGTAGCAACATAATTGAATCAAAGTCCCAGATATTAATACACACACTACAAACACCTGATTTTTGTCAAAGAAGCAAAAAACACAAAATTGAGAAAAGAGGGCATATTCCACAAATGGTGATAGCGTGAAGAATAATGAAAACAGATCCATATCTATCACTGTAAACAAAACTCAAGTCAAAACGGGTCAAAGACCTCAACATAAAACCAACCACTGTGAACATACTAGAAGAGAAAGTGAAAAGTACTCTTGAAATCATTGGCATAGGAGACCACTTCCTAAATATAACCTCAGTAGTACAGACACTGAGAGTAACAATTAATAAATGGGATATCCTGAAGCTGAGAAGCTTCTGTAAAGCAAAAAAACATGGTCAAGACAAAACAGCAGCTTATAGATCCTCACCAACCCTACATCTGGCAGAGGGATAATCTCCAAAATATATTAAGAAACCAAGAAATTGGTCATCTAAAGCACAACTAATCCAATAAAAATGGGATAGAGACCTAAACAGAGAACTCCATAGATGAACCTAAAATGGCTGAAAGATACTTAAGAAAATGCTCAGCATCCTTAGCCATCTGGTAAATACAAATCAAAACAACTTTGAGATTCTATCTTACACCTATCTGAATAACCAAAATCAAAACACTGATAACAGCTTATGCTGGCTAGTAGGGTAAAGGGAACACACCTACAGTATGGTGATTTCTCAGAAAATTAGGAAACACCCTACCTCAAGATCCACCAATACCACTTTTGGATATTTAACCAAAGGATGATAAATCATACCACAAGGATATGTGCTCGACTATGTTCATAGCAGCATTGTTTGTAAATAACCAGAACCTGGAAACAACCTAGATGCTACTTGACTGAAAAATGGATAAGGAAAATGTGGTACATTATACAATGGAGTACTACATAGCAGAAAAAGAAAAAAAAAATAATGACACCTTGAAAATTTCAGGCAATGGATGGATCTAGGAAATATCATATTGAGTGAGGTAACCCAGACCCATGAAGACAAATATAATATGTAATCACTTATAAGAGGTTTTTAGACATAAAGCAAAAAAAAAATAAACAGCCTACAATTTACAACCCCAGAAAACATAGACAAAAAGAAGACACTAAAAGAGACCATGGATCTAATGTACATGGGAAGTAGAAAAAGACAGATCTTCTGAGTAAATAGGGAGTGTGGGGATCCTGGGAGTGGGTAGAAAAAGTGGAGAGGAATGGAGAAGAACGAAGAAAAATACGTAGCTCAATAAACTATTGAAAATACCTCTTGAAAGCATTCTTTATTATTGATCAAAGATTGTTCACATCTTTGCCTTCATGAAGGCTCATTCCTAAGATTTGTCACTCAAGGATCTAATGAAAGACGGAAATCATAGAATATATATAATTGTAGCATGGGGTTAATCCAATTTATTGGATTAGAGGTTGATTACATACTCCACAGAGGCTGGCGAGACACATGCAAGATCACAAATATTTTACTGAAGACATTAGAGAGTTAGGACAATTTCATTCTAGGGAGATAAAACTTGATGGAAAATAGACTGTATAAGATTCTTCTATTCTAGGCTTGAAGGCTGAAAGGCAAGAGAATTAGGTTTGAAGTCTACATGGATGAAAGGTCAGAAGATACCCACGTGTATTGGCTCACACCCGAAGTCCTAGTATTCAGGAGGCTTAAGCATAAGGACTGATGAGAGTTTGAGATCATCCTGGGCTACACTGTAAATACCAAACTAGTAGGGGATACAAAAAACCTAATGTTTCAAGCTTAGTAAAAGTATTGCAGGTAAACAAGCCATGATTCCTATAAGAGGCTAGGAATAGAAAGTGCCAGAATCTATGCTGTTCTCTTCTTAAATTTTCTCTACAAAGAATAACACTTGTGAAAGACAGATTGTGAAAATTAAAAATGTATAATCTCTAAGGCATCTACTACAAAAGTAATACAAAGAAACATATCTGAAAAGCCAATAAATAAATTATAATTAAATTATTAATAATATATGAATAATACAATAGAAGCAGGGAAACAAGAATAAATAAACAGAGAAGAAAGACACAGAAAATATTGCCAAAAGGTAGAACTTATAGACAGGCTGTCTATAAGATAGTGCATACAAAATACAAAAACATAAACTCTGGAATTTAAATAGATGAAGAAAATATTGATACCCAAAGACAAAAGATGCCCTATTGGAGATATCAATGTTTCATGGTGTACAATAAAATGCAATAAGTTTTATATAAGGAACATAGAAATTTTCATAATAAAAGCTAAGAAAACAAAGTTTTCTTACAACTATAGCAAGATTAAGAATGCACTAGGTACAATTTTATTGCATTAAACTCAAATATACCTAATTCCCCAATCAGATTTCAAAATTCCATCTTCTTATTTTTTCTTAGTTTATGTAATAAATGACATAATTTGTGTTCTAGAGTATATTACACAAATGGAAGATTGAAACTTTTTAAATGCAACTGGTACATTTACCAGTATACAATTCTGGACCATGAAAGAAGTTTAGTAAAGAGTAATAGGACTAAGACCATCATAGTGTGTTGTCTGACATCAATAAATTAAAAGTCCATAAAAATAGGGTAGAAACATAGCACATATATTAGATAAGCAATACATTTGTATTATATATTGAAGAGTTTATCAAAATGTTACAAGAAAAATGAGAAAAACATTAAAAGTAAAATAATAAATACATAACATACAAAAGTCTTGGAATACAGATATATCAATTATTGCGAGAAACTTATAAGCTTTACACTTCATGTAAACTAAAACAATCAAAACACATTGAGAGGCAGGAGAGGTGGTTCGGAGCAAGCACTACTTTTGCATAGGACCCAATTTCATTTCCCAATACCCACGTCACACACGTTCCAACACCTTATAATTCCATGTCGATGGAGACTCAATGCCTTTGGCCACCACACTCATGTGCACATTCCTCCACATAGATAGGCATGTGTAAACATAAATAAAAATAATAAAAATGAATCTTAAAATGCTTGAAAACAACCATGTTAAAAAATTTTCCATAAAGCATAACCCTGTGTAGCATTCTCTGACTCTAGAGGTGATTTGAATATAAGTAAATACAGCCTATCAGAGAACAAACCACTTGGAGGAAAACAATAAAAATAACACACATGGAAGACAGAGTAGAGCAGGTGGTTTTTATGAATGTGAAAGACATTCAGTCCCCCAGAAGGAAAGTTTAGTTCTCTTAAGTGTTAAGCAAGTCTTCCTACTAATTTGGAGCATAACACTTCCAGGTCTAGACTCTGGTCCTGTGGAAATTCACATGGAGTACAACTTCACATGAAGATGTATGATTATGTTTGCAGCAGATGAATCCACGTGGACATGTTGAATAGTGGCATTTTTATCCTGCAGGGAACCAAGAGTCACCTAATTGGACTTAAGTCCTGTACGATGTGAAGGATGTCACAAGGAACTGAACGTTTAACCGAGTACTTGTGACTGGCAAAGCCATGGAATTAAAGGTTCTACTACTTCCACTTTCCTAAACTAGTATGATCTCTAACTTCGCTATAAACATTTATTCCCATATCCACAGGTACACATGCAACTCTCATGCAAGACACATTTTTTTTTGTAGCACACAGAGATCATTACAGGGAGATACAACTGCCCAAAAGTTGAGATCAACTGACAATGGGGTGTCCACCTCCAATTAATACCTTTACTACACATCTACACTTAAGGCTCAAGAAAACTTTGCAGATTAGGGACATAAAGTCTGTAAGAGACAAAAGACTGGAATGTCTGCTCTGAAATAGTCTTCTAATGGAAAGAAGTAGATCATGAAGTTTGGGCTGGGCAGATGGTAGAATTGGGTGAAATTGAGAAGATGGTTGGGAGAAAATTATGATCAATACACATTATATGAAATTTTCTGACACTATATATATACATATATATAGTATTATTTTATAAATAATATGAGCAAATAAAACAGTATTTAAATTTGTTGAAAATATTATATGAACATAATGGATAAGTATGATAAAGCAGAATAAATTATGAAAGGCCACAACTTGGAGTGTGTATTTGTAAATATTTAGTATACTTCATCTGAGCAAAAGAAGTTGAAAAGAAATTTGGTAAAATAATTTTCTCTCAACTTTTCTATTTGTTTTGAATATTTCATAATTTACAGTAAAGAAAAATGTTTATTTATATACATATATATGGTGTGTTTATGTGTGTATGAAATATAATGGTTCAAAAGTGTATGTGTATGCATATGTGTAAGAAAATTAAAGAAGAGGTCATGAAGTAAGAAGAGACTGGAGGCACAGGCTAACTTTTCGGAGGGAATGGGTAGAGCAAAAATGATAAGAATACATTACTCATGTATAAAATATACAAAGAAATAAATTATGAAAAATAAAAATAGATGTTTCCATTCCTAAAACATAAAAATGGTTCTCTACACGCTATTTCAGAAACATGTTTTGTTTCCTTCTTACCTCTGTGCTTGTAATACATCTGAATAGACCTTTGTATAAAAGAGGTAAATTCAACTTTCTTTACCTTCACAGACATTGATTCATCATGCATTGTGAATTGTCAGGATGTCTTTCTACAAACTCAGTCTTGGTAAGGACCTGGGTCTGGCTGTGATCCACATTCTTTATTCTTGCCCCCCCACCTTACGTGCTCACTTGCACTTATTTATTTCTGAAATTGTTCTCAATAATTCCAGTGCATTCTAATCTTTGAAGCTGAGTAGCATCAGTTCGTCAAGTTTTTAATTTTTTTCTCCAAGATCATTTTGGTTTTGCTAGGTTATTTGCATTATCAAGTAAATTTTAAATTTGACCACTAACTTTCCAAAAAAAGAATTTGTTAAGAGTGTCACTGGCATTGCATTAACTCTTTAAGTTGTGTCACGGTGTAAAATAGTTTCCTGACACCAAGGAAGGCATATCTAGTATATATCTAAACTCCTTTTGCTGTGATTGCTGGGATACTATGACGCACACACTGGAAAATTGTGAAGCATCTTTTGCTGTGTTAAACATCTTGTTTATAGTAATATCATACTGCTTCATGAGTTCTAATTGGTTTTAACATTAAAAACCCAGAGCCAGAAATCCAGGTAAATGCTTAAAGAACAGAGAGACAAAGGAGCAAACCACAGCCAACTCTTACCTTGCTATCCCCTCAGCAGGAAAAGGACCAACTTCTGTCTCCTCCTACCTTATATTCTTCTCTCCACCCAGCCATATCACTTGCTGTCTGTCTGTACAGACTTCCCGATCTCTATGGTTAAAGAATGGCTCCACATTCTGATCTTCAAGCAAACTTTATTTGTTAGAGCACATACAAAATATCAACACATCATACGTACACACACACACACACACACACACACACACACACACATACATACACACCACATGTTATGTCCCATAGTATGTTTTTATTTCTTTAAAATTTGTGGTAAGTTGTACATGGAAAAAGTATAACCGACTATTTTAACCTGAATTTTTGTCATTTTTGAGGGAGGTGATGAAATTTAGATTTGCCCTCCAAATCTAACTGGATGCACTAATTTTATATCCTGTGAGTAAAAGAAAACCATAAACAAACTTAGTAACTAGAAGAATTTTCCTTAAGGTTTCATTTCCCCAGCTATCACAGACTGAATTTGGACCTTCTAGTAATAGACTCTTTAGTGGGTGGTTTTCTTATTGCTCTGCTTTGATAGTCGATAGAAAGCAATTTCAGGAAGTAAGGGTTTATTTTGTCTCACAGCTTTAAGAACTGTAATCCATTAGAGCGGGAAAAAAGCAAGTTGGCAAGAGTGTGAGGCACCTATTTAAATGGCATTTATGGTCACAAAGCAGAGATTGAACAGGAAGTGGGTTCTCAAAATATCACCCCAAGTCTTGTCCCTAATAGCTTACTTTGCTCGGTAAAGTTCTACTTCTCAAGAGTTTTGCATTGCCAAACCGGAGCCCTAGTTGGCGCGCCCGTATTAGAAAGTGTGACCTAAGGGGTACGTTTCACATTAACCTGCAAGAGATCCCAGTTGTTTCCTGATTTGGCTGAGGAGTAAGTGAAAGTAGAAGATTCCATCTGGTGTGTTTCTGAAAATAATGAGAGATATAAGTCCGAATATGTGCTGTGCTAAACAAGATAGTACACATTTTTCCTTATAATTTCTTTCATTGTAATTACATTTAAGTTGATAACCTATTTTTCATATGTCTGTCTCTGTGTCACATGCCATACCTAACTTTAAATTATCACAGCCTCCTTTTCATATTTCCTATTGTTTACATTTTATACAAAGACTTTCATATGTTACCTAATACAAAAGTACTTTTCTTATTCATTTTTCAATATTCTTTTCATTACTGTTTCATTATTTACACATATAGAAACATCTGCTGAAGAAAATGTTTATAAAATTTATAAAGCCTGAAACAATTGATGTTCATTTGAATATATAAACATTTAAATTTGAAAAGAAGGGAACATTTCTGACCATAATTTGCTGAGTAACAATTCTTAAATAGGAAAAAAAAATCTTCAACTGTTTAGAATGATAAACAACACACACATTTTGTGTTTGGAAATAAAGTAAAGGAGAATATTCCATCCCAAACTGTTCACTGTATGATAATAAGGCAGTGTCTCAGTCTTGCTTTTGTGTGTTTATGGAATCCTCAGGACAAGCTGAGATACCTTAGGCACGGCTTGTTAAATGTAATGTACAACACCAACTGGTAGCAGTCAGTGTGCTTAGAATGTGAAGAAAGCAGATGGAATTGTATTAAGTGAGAATCCAAAGCAGATGGAAAAGATGGAGGGAAAGGCAGGATGTGAAAAAGATCAAAGAACCTTACCATCAAAGTGGAGAAAACTTGGGATCCAGAGGAGGGAAAAATCAGAAGAGCTGTGACAGTCACATCTGTCTGCTAGAAACAGATATAGGTATATAAAATACTGGCAGATTTTGACCACAATAAGATGAGATTTAAAAGTAACGTAGTAACATTTTGGACTTCTTATGCTGTTGATGCTGAAATAATATATGCTCAACAGTGTTAAAAAATTGTAAACAAGCAAGGTCACCCATTGATTTATGCAAAGACCTATTTAACTGTCAACACGGTCAGAGTAACTTAAGGGCTGAGCCCCAGTTGAGTAAATACATATATCAGCTTGATCTGTGGCTGTATTTGTGGAGATTCGTGTGGATTATATTTATTTTAATTCTTGTTCAAGGACCCAGCTCATTTGGGGTATTACCATTTCTAAGAAATAATTTTGATTTGTATAAGACAGGTAGAAGAGTAAAAGATAACTAACAAGAAAACTAAACCTACTTATATTTAACTTCATAATTACCCATGAAACTTTTAAATAATTAAATGCAAGTTCAGTAGTGTTATTTAGTAAAAAAGGATATATCTAGATGTCTAATTATCTAGATTTCTAATGTCTACCATGAGGGAACAGTAAAGAAAACATTTTAAAGAAATCACCAAATTATGCTTTCTTATAGAAGGATAATGTCTATCATGAGATGTTGCCATTTCCAAAATTCTGTTCATTTTAGTTTTTAGAAATTATACTTGCTAAATTTTATAATTTCTAATATTCAAACATACTAGGCATTAAAAAGTAAAAAAAATAGTTTGTCTATTTCTTTGTGGACCAAAATTAAAGAATATAGTGATAATAACAGAAGAATATTAGGACAATATTAAGATGTATAATTAAAAATGGTGTTATATCTATGTGTAGCTGTGCTATAAAAGAAAAAAAATGAAGTAATTTAGTCTAAAATAAATTTTGCATAAATTGAATGTAGTTGGATTGATAGTGGAAATAATTTTAGGTGAAAATGAAGAATAACAATTAGGGTAGTCACTAATCTGATGACAGGGTAAGGTGACTGCCCTAATTGTCATCATGTAACATTCGTAAGATAACTGATGGAAACAGATGCAGAGATCCACAGCCAAGTATCAGGCCGAGCTCCAGGAATTCAGTGGAAGAAAGGGAGGAGGGATTATATGTGTGAAGGCAGGGGTCAAGAGCATTACTGAAAAACCCACAGAAACAGTTGACATGAACTCACTTGTGAGAGGTCTTGGACACTAGACAGATAGCTGGGGAGCTTGCATGGGACCTAACTAGGTCCTCTACATGTGGGTGACAATTGAGTAGCCTGTTTCCAGTACAGGTGTGGGACCCCTGACAGTGGAACAGGACCTGTCCCTACAGCATTGAATTGCCTCTTTGGAACTGATTCCCCATGGTAGGATGCCATATCTAACCTTGATGCAAGGGAAGGAGCTTGGCCCTTCCTCAACTTCACTTTTTTTTTTTTTTTTTTTGATTCCCATGGGAGGGCTTACCCCTTCTGAATGGAGACATATGAGGAGTGGAAAAGAGGGTTAGAAAGGAGGTGTGAGAGGGAACTAGAGGAAAGAAGGGAGGGGGAAAGTGTGGTTCATATGTAAATAAAAAAAATTAGAGTCAACCTAAATTTCATTTTGCCATTTGAAATATTCAGAAATAGGAGTAACTGTTTCCATATAAAATAGAAAAGTATAATGAATAAGAACATGAAAGATACCAAGTTTCACAACAATATGATTCAAAATACAGAGCTGACAGTACAAAATAAAAGGTAAATAGTTACAGTAAATCAAGGTTCTGACATCAAATCCGTGGTGAGGAAAGCATTAACAGAAATATATGCCTCATGTAGTTCTTTTAAGGAAGTAATTTAAAAATAGTTTAGAGAAAGAAAAAAAATGGAGGACATGGCGGAGGAGGGAGGAAGGAAGGTGTAGAAACCAGAAGAGAATGAAGAGGAGGTCAATGAAGAGGATAAAGAGGAAGACAGAGGAGGTTTATGCAAAGGAGGAAGCAACCCAAGGAAGCAAAAATCATGGATTAAAGGACAAAGGAATCACCCCAAGAGAAGTATATGGGTAGAAAATGACTCCTGGCCAAAAAAATCCTTCACCAGTCACTCCCCGCTTCCAGAGCATGTTCACCAATATTAAGCAAAAAGAGATGGTGGCATTGACTGCATGTTTCCCTTCGTAACTCAGGTCTTGACACTTATTAAGTGTTGAGGCCTTTAGGACATGGTTGGGAATAGCATCTCTCCTATCTTGAATGGGGTCAAGATTCTGCCTCTGTCCCTTCTTCCTTCTGCAAAATTTTGGAATTCAAAGCCATCTCAGAACCAGTTTGAAGGAGCATGGCACACCATATTCTTACAGTCCCTTAAATCTTGGGTTTCATGATCTCCACAATTAAGAGAAATGAATATTATGGAAATAACCTAATATGTGGTATTCTGCTATACCTGAAGGTTGAGGAAAAACAGATGAGAGTGGTTTTTTCTCTAAATTGTGTGCTTTATAAATGGAAAAAACACAACAACAACTTTAACTGTGACATGATTTTGAGTAACCACTGAAATTTTCTTGAACCCCTTTTCATCAAACACCAACAATACTTTCTAGCCATGGAAACAGGCTGTAGCAACCCATCTGTAGCCCCATCTTAATAAACACTTTTTCATGTACTTTCATCCTTTACCAAAAGTCAGAAAGCAAATGAAAGAAGAGCAACTTATCATTCAATCAAAAATGTAAATACAGAAGCCAAGGAAGACAATTGGGCAGTGAGAGAAGGAAAAGCCAGGGAAGAGATAAGGATAACCTCATCTTATAAGGTAGAAAATGAGAATAGTTATTGCAAAGCTCAGAATTATATAAAAATGTTTTAAAATAAATGATGTAGAAATATTAAACCAGACATGAAGATAGCATTGGAATTACGTTTCTTATATGTCTCTAGATGAGCTATCATAATATAAAATGATGGAAAATTTCAGAATTCATATCAACAGCATATTATAAAATATTGAAGAAAAGCAAATCTTTGATATATGACTACTGGTGTGAATGGTTGAGTTACCTGGTTTTAATTTTCTTACATTTTTATATTTTGTCATATGCATTTGTTTCTTTGATAAATAGTGAAGGTAAATTAGTATAAAGAAATCACTCTTCTGGAGTAAAATCTTTGAGAAAATCAAAACTGTGAAGTGTAATAAGATACAAGGAGGCAAAAATAAACACAGTGGATAAGAAGGGGCACATACTTTTCTAAGAACTAAAGAACTAGTAAGGAGATAGATGTTAGCTGTGCAGGCTAAGCAAAGCAAAAAGACAGGGCTGTGTTTGTACTTTAGTGGCAGAATGCTGGTCTAGCATGAGTAAATCCTGGTGTTATATCATAAACACTGGGAGAAAACAAGAAAACAAATAAAACTAAGAGAGAAATGAACAAAGTCATGCACTAAAGCAGGAAAGCAAGATATAGCAGAGGAAGTGGCATTTATTGTATTGTGGATGAGTTGAGGGAAAAGAAGAAAAGAGAAGAAAGAAGAAAAGAAGTGTGCTATTAGAAGCAGGTCCTTACCTAAACTGCACAAAGATGAGATAAACCATTCTGGGAAATTCTAATTTAAGATTAAGACAGAAACAAGGTCATATGTACTACAATAAGATAAAAAAAAAAAAAAAAAACAAGCATGAGGCCCGATTGTTTGATCCATCATGAGTAATTATTGAGGATTAAAGGAGAAGCTTACGAGAGGACTCTCATGCACACTGGGTTCTGAGATGTCCTTCCTGAGCTGAGCATAAACAGCTGGAACAGGAAGAGCAGCTGAAATTAAGACTGGTTGCCAGGAACTCCGCTGAACTGCTTCAGAACCGCAGGTTCTGCTGTTCGTCGTTTCATTTTTCTTCCCTGTCCCCTCCTGGATACACTGCATAGTTTTATTCATTTCAGACTGGCAGGAAGGAATTTCAATAAATTATGATTGCCACTTTATGAATCTTCAGAACATCTGAGTAATGGAAAATGATATATTTCAACGGAGAAAACGATTCAGGTACTGAGCAAGCATTTTCAATAGGTTTAGAGAGCAGATGAAAGATGATATTTCAAAGATTGTTCCGAATGAAATATTCTTCATAAAATGACTGCTCAAGTGAAAATCGCTCTTGATATAACTAAGATAACTCTCTTTAGGGGTCATCTAGAGAAAAGAATATGCTGGGAAAAAAAAAAACTCCTATGAGATGTAAATGTTAAGTACACCTTTAAAAATAGTTTCTAACCCCTATAGATGCCATAGAAGAGAAAAATGATCTGAGTTTCTTCATTGTCATGTGGGGCCCCTGCTGTCACTTACTTCTGGGCATTTTCAACAAGAGTAGAGAGGATACAAGAGGAACCTGTGACTTCCTGGCCCGTGTATTGTGTCACATTTCACAGCACAATTGAGAGCAGAATAGCTCGTGCCCTGACATCTGGAGATAAAGTTAAAATGAGAGTCAGAACTGCATACAATTTTCTGAGCTAGATGGATGCTGAACTCAGTGTGATGCTGGGCCTTGTGGAATGCTGAACCCTATGGGCTTCTGGACCTTGCCATATACACTCCAAATCACCTGAGGGTTGTAACACCACAATCAAGAGTAAGAAAGAGAATACTAAAAGCAAAAATTTTGAAAGCTAGCAGAGTGAATTATTAATCACTTTGAGAAAGTTATAAATGAGAACCAGTTATAATTACATTAGCTTTATTGCTTAAAAAGCTTTCACATTTTAGTTTAGCTCCTTCCTGTGAAGGGGGAAAGGAAGTCCTGGGGATTGCTTCCAGAGCCCTGAAAACGCTGCAGGAATGTCCTGTCCTGTTCTAGCTCCAGCCCCTACGTACTTTTGATGGAGAGGAAAAAAGACTTTACGGCAGCAATGACAGAAAACATAACTCCAATTTACCGCTAACCTAGATCTCTGGAAATAAGAACATACATATGTGAACTCTAGCTTTCAAAGTATTTTTTTTTATTAATGAAGCATTTCTAAAAGGAAAAATAATACTGCTATGCTATTCAAAAACTTGTTCAGTATTTATTTTCTATTTTCTTTGCAAATATTACATACATAAAGCCATGAGGTTAAAATAAACTCTGTTAAGAAATTTGTTTATTTTTTAATTATTGATATCATGATTTGATCACATCATTACTTCTTTTACCTTCATCCTTCCAAACCCTTTCATATACCCAAACAATCTCCTTCATTCATGGGATCTTCTGTTTTACTAGTTATTATTACACACACAGACACACACACATTAATAAATGCATGTACACATTAGGGCACGTGTGTGTGTGTGTGTGTGTCTATGTTTTTTCAGGACTGGGCATTTGGTACTGAAAGTGAAGTGTTCTCCGAAATAAGACCTCATAAAATCATCAAAAATGGTAACATGTAGCTACTGTCACTCAGCTATTTGTTTACTGAGGTATTCCATAGTTTAATAAATCAATTCCAAAATAAATCCAACATTATATATGGACAAAAGATTGTTTTGACCATAAAAATAGCAAATGATGTCTCTATTTTGTCAGATGAAGCTTAATGTCCTTTTTGTAGGAATTAGGCTGACTGGAGAGGAGGGTTTTTGCAATGTGGGATTCAGGAAATCCTCTTTCATGTGCCCTACTGATACGTTAAATGTATTTAGGGCACAGGTGATGTCCAGAAGAAGCCTGGTTAACTGAATTGTCTTTGCTAATGTTGATTTTGCAATTTTTTTTTCTGTGTAAATGGATGCCTATTAAGTAATGTCGGGGTCACTAATAAAACAAGAAAATATCTGTCATCACTTCCAATGGGATGCTCATTGATTAATCAACCATTAAGATGGGGTGGATGTAGGAAGGCTTCGGGAGAAGACTGACTATGTGCATAAATGAGGTTCTCAGAGAATTAATAAAGATATTTTAAATGAAAAACAAAACATTAAACATTTGAGGTCAAATAATGATGTGAACTCTAGAAATTCTCAAATCAAATTTAATTAAAAACTAATCAATGAACATCCCATTTTCTTAGCTATATTTATATAATTAAACATTATTAGAGAATAACTGAAATGAAACGATGTTAGAAATCGGGAAAGATGTAGGAAACATTTGACATGGTATATGACATGCTGCATGACGTAAACAAATGTTGGCATTCAATATTGGTAAGAACTTGCCATATAGTCACTTTGAAAACTTATTTTGTCATATTTATGATTAGAAATTAAATATGAAAACAAAAACACTGCAAGAATTTGAACAATAATTTTAATATTTTTGCATATATATTATAAATCATACAGCTTCCTGAACTCTTTTGTGGTAGGTATAATATTTCTCATAAATTTAAGTATCAATACAACATAAAATGTCTCTAAATAGAGCTGTTACTGTGTCCAGGATGTATAAAATCAAAATCCAGGAGCACAAAGTGGCAGATATGTTGGGTGAATCAGTTGAGAGACCCAGAGAATGTGTTACCAACAGTAGTAAAACTTACTACATGTGATTTTTATCAAATAGCAGATTTTGCCTACTCATACTGTAAAAGAAGTAACTGTGGAATATAACAGGCATATTTATCTGTTTGATAATAGCAAGTGTGCTACAACTTTGTTTAATTGAAATGATATCATGTTGAAAACCTCAAGTAAGCACAGTAAATGCATTACGAAGTTTAATAAAAGGTACATAATACTGATAACACATCTATAATCATATCTACATTAAATTATATTTATGTACATGTATAACATGTACTAGAAAAAATCACAAGTAGTTAGCATAATTTTCCATATTATTGAACTATTTTTATAAAATCAACATAATATAAAATTGTGTGAGTTTTGACATAGGTTCTATTATCAAAGGAACATTAGACTAAAACATATATACCATTCTTAAAAAACAAATTATAAAAAGTAAACTAAGAAATGTGATCAAGACTGGGGGGAGAGAAAATTACCATTAGAGCAAGCATTTATGTTTGAAGTGATTTTTGTGATTAAAAAAAAAACCTTTATTTCTGTGTCTGGGTTGTACTATGAGTTTGTGTGCATGTGTGAGTACATGCATGCATGAATGAATGCATGCGTGTGTGTGAGTGTGTGTGTGTGATGAATGAATGCATGTGTGTGTGTGTGTGTGTGTGTGAGAGAGAGAGAGAGAGAGAGAGAGAGAGGGGGGGGGGGGGNNNNAAAGAGAGGGGGGGGGGGGGCAGGTGGTACTTTGCCTGGACAGGTCAGAGGATAGGTCTTAGATGTCACGTCTCTAATTCTAACACTTGATGCCCCAAATCAAATTTAGTTCATCAGAATTGGGAGCAAGTTCCTTTATTCTCCAAGCCAAGAAAGTGACTCATATTATACATCTGTCAAGAAATGTTATCTGAGGGGTAGCAAAATTATTATTACTCTCATGTTCTATTTACAAAAGAAAACACTATAAATACTATAGGCCACATAACTTCCACGGTGTCGCAAAGGCTATTATTCATGGAAATGCATGCACAATCCCAAATGAGTTTCAAAGATTTAGTATGAATCATTATTCATCCTAAAGGGGACTCGAATAGCAAAAACTGTATTTACTGAGAAACAAGGGAATTAATAAAAGCTTAAATTATAAAATTCTTTAAAGCTCAAATCTTGAAAAAAATGTATTAAGCAAAGAATGCCATGTGAGATTGAACAGAACAGAAAGTTTGTCGGTGCCATTAACTTGATTTCAAGTTGTTTTATTTTTGTTGTTTTTTTCCTCTAGTCTCTATCAGGTTAAGTCTTTTGGCATATCTGGCGGATAATTATCCTGGTCTTGAAATATGAACTGGTTATATAGATTATTGTCCCTGTGTCAAAATTAGAAATAGTAAAGTAGATGAATGGGTTTCTTTTGAAACTACACACAGGGGTGAGCTGTATTTAAAGGAGCATTAGGACACTAGTTGTCTGAGGCTGTCATGCTTTAAAGTCTGTCCAGAAAACATCTCTTTGATATCAATGCTGAGTGAATAAGTCCCAACACTGCTTCACACAGAGACCTGGAAACTTATTCTTACAGTTTCCATAAGTTATGTAAGTTCTGGGAACTATTTGCTGTGATTCTTCCAGGTTGTGAGCTGAAATAGTATTTCATAGTTCCTCTATCATGTGATCAAGCAGCCTCCAAATTCTTTCTCTTTGGATGACAAGCCAACACTTATCATATCCAAATCAGTCACTAATTCTTGATTATTCCTTTCAAAGACCCCACCAAACATCCTGCTTGGCTTCCAAAGCTGGAGTCTCCTTCAAATTTACTCATGCTTGAAATCCTCAATAAACTCTTTACAGGCCTAACTTGAGCATATCCCCTTGTAGGGGTTGCCACTGACCACTTTTAAATTCTCGTTCTGGGACCTGGACTGGGCTAAACTGGCAGGGACAGAATCACACTTAGCTGGTATTGAGTGGTGACTAATGAAGACATCATACAACAGAGTTCTTCACCATGAATCATTCTGGGCGACACCAGACCCTCTATTAATACCCATTGGATGATTACACTGGAAGTAATTTTGAGTTTTAAATGATGTATGATCTGTAGCTCCAGAAGGTCTCTTTCCAATTTAAACTAGTTCATGCACATTGTTGTCAGAAATAGGCATTCTATAAACACATAGTTTGGTGTCAAGCATTACTTTGAGTCAAAGGATGACACAAATGTTCAAATCAATATTATTATTATTATTATTATTATTATTATTATTATTATTATTATTATTATTATTAATGAAACTACAATTTCTATCCCTTTCTATATTGCATAATATCCCTGGGAAAAAGACACATATGCTGACTCCTTGCTTTCTTCCTGAGACTGTGTACTCAGTACCATCCATGGCTGTGTAGTGTCTCTCCTGAGACAGAGCGTACATGCCCACCCTGATGCCCTTGACCTTACACAGGTAATTTTTGTATAGCATTTAATGGTACCTTAACTCTGAAAACTGACTTTGAGCTCTATGTGTTGTCTATTCCTTCCGTGTTGCTGTGTAATACTGCACACTTCAGAGAGCAAGTCTGACCAAGCACTGGCCCAGGATAAGGCTGACATCACACACACACCAGAAGCTGACCTATAACCCTCAACTAACCAGCAATAAATAATTGTTTTTATTGTAAGCCATAGAGGTTTTCGGGGTGGTGATTTCTCCCATAAAAGCTCACTATTGGAGTTGGACTGAATTCTCAGAAGTGAGACGGTTGGGTCAAAGGATAAATGCAATTTTTATTTTGATGGGGATCACAAAATGCCACCACATGGGGATAGTTTCATTTTCCACTGCAGCCCCAACCTGCCTGTCTACTTTCCTCTGAAATGGATAATATTAAACTTCTGGATGTTTGCCAATCTGATAAGTGAGACTTAATGCATTAGTGTTGTTTGAATCTGTATTTCTGCAGTTACCACTAAGAATAATCCTTCCCTAAGTTTCAAACCTTCACTCCCTTGTCTTCAGTGGTGGGAATGCTTTCTTCCTAATTTCTATATGTTATGCTTAACCAAGGTTAGTTTCTAAGGGTATGGGTAGAAAATTTTTAACCTATTATTTATGTCATTTGGACTATACCAAAGCTTTTCTATTGAAATCAAAGAATATTTTTTTTTAATTTTAACTCTTATTGATTCTTTGTGGATTTCATTCCATGCATTCTGATCCTATTTACCTCTCCACTCCCTTGCATCCTCCTTCTGCCCTTACAACCTTCCCTCAAAACAAAGTCAAATTTAAAAGAAAAAGCCAAACAAAGAAACAAAACAAAATGAATGCGAGAGGGAGAGAGAAAGAGAGAGAAAAAGAGACAGAGAGAGAGAGAGAGAGAGAGAGAGAGAGAGAGAGAGAGAGAGAGAGAGAGAAAGAAAGGAATATTTTCTTTGAAGCTGTAATACACACAGTTTACCCTTTAAGTCCATTCATCTTTACCTGGAAGTGTTCATTGCCGTGAATCATAGGTTTGGATGGACAGCTCTGGTTTCTGCTCCTCCACCAATAATCGTCTTTTATTGGTGTTCCTCTTGAATATCTTCTTGCTGTCTTGTGTTGGGAAGATCCTGCTGTTTTGGATCTGTAGGTTTCCCCTTTTACATGCTCCAATGGTTCAGTGATGGGGTAGAAGTTGGGGTGGGCTAATCATAGCCTGGTTCTGGATCTGATTTGCTGCTTGGTTGGTCAGCTCTCTAGATTTCCCTCATCATCCCTATGTGATCTAGTTCATCAGCACAGTCCTGGCTGGTTCACTGAATGAAGCCAGCACCAAGGAGCATGGTCAGTGTTCTAGCTCTCTGATCCTTAGAATTGTACTGTTTAAGATGATCAATTATCTGTATTTTCCTAATATAACAATTAATTGGAAATCAATGGGAAGTTTGCAAGATGCACCAGGTGATAGAGACAATATATATGGTAAATTCATTTAATGGAGCTGTTCATGAATATATTTGACCAAGTTGAGTCCACTTTTAAATATGTATTATATTTATAGTATAGACCTCGGAGAGGAGAGCTTGTTTTACCTATTTGAATAGAAAGTTGTTGGTTTAATACTTGAAAAGTCAAAGTTCTTTACATAATTAGTTGTTGACAAAAATGGAATTAGTAGTCCAACGTATTATCCATTGCAAATTATAAAAGAATTAATTAGAATATGAGTCATAAGGAAATCATAATCCAAATATCACAAGAATATCCCAGAAATACATTCTACCTCTATATTAATAAATATAACAAAATTATTGCATATTATTCTCTATTTCAGACAATTCTCTTGTTTTGTTTTACTCTGCTTTTGTGTGGAGACATAGTAATGTAGACTTTCTTTTTCACAACAGCTATCTAATATGTTAGTTATTTTAAAACTACAGTACAAAACAACTCCACTCTACTTCTTGTTCTTTCACATATTAATAAGTAGGAACCTGAGATTATTCCTTAGCTAAAAAATTGCAATTTTTAGTGTAAAGTGAAAGATGACTAGTTTAAAAAGTTTTATATGGAAAGTTACATATAAATTTCATTTTATTAGACATAATTTCTGGATACATCTACCTTATTGACAAATGAATTAATATTATACAATTTTAAAGCATTTTCAGAGAATATTTTAAAACAAATAAAGAAAATAATAAAACACAACACAGGAACCCATGAGTGAAAAATTTAATAAGGTTAAATGCTTCTTAACTATACTATTAATCGCTCATCTTGACATGTCTAGATTAAATCTGTGAACTCACAGAGATGTGCAGATATTGAAATAGTGAATTTCAGCATGTCTCTGATAAATATGCTTTGGCTAACATGATTTAATCTCTCACATGCTTTGGTTTATATGTTTGTCAAAACCTGGGCCCACAGATTTACCTTAATCAATCTGGAAAACATCAGCCATATCACCTAATTGGCAAAACCAGTCAATATTTGCTACTAATCAGAAAGATTAGAATTCTTTCTGTCAGAGAATGTCTGACTTCATTTTTCAATTCAAATATACATATTAATATGCATTCCTACAACACCCATCTCACTTTCAAATTTAGTTCAAGGATGGATAGATAGGATAGAGTCTGCCCATGAATATCTTGAATTGGTGAAATAGTGCCTTGCCACCTTCAATATTTCTTCTTGAAGTTCCTTTGTTTGGCTTTCACAAAATTCTCTCAGGAGTGATTAATTTCTTGGTGATATTGGTGAATGGAAGAGGCAGGATCTCTACATTAAAACTGTCATATCTTCTCTGCTTTCTCACTATGGAATTTATTTAGATCTCAGCAAGTATGCTTCTTCTGATGGCTGCACTAAAAATAGAAATGTTCATAAGGGGAAAATCACACATTGACATCTATTGTAGATGATTACTGTGGGTAGTAACACACCCAAACCTCTGATCATTTATTCAGTAAATAGCAAAAAAATAAAAAGAAAGTCATCAATCTTATACCTCTTTAGATACCATGATACCACATTGATGAATTTTAGGGAAATGTGTATGTGACTTGAAACTCTGCATAAAATACTTATGATTGTCTGCCATTTAAATCATATTTGTACAAAGAAAGAAATTATCAGTGTCACGTGTTTAAAGACCACTATCTCAGGGCATGCAATAGAGAAGCCCCAGTGTATACACAGTAAAAACAAAGTCCTATGCTAAACAAAAAGAGACTGGACACCCACATTCAGAGTGCACCAGGATGCACAATGTTTTTGTAAAGCTCTCAACAGCATGCAACCTTTGGATTTGAGCTGATTTGTAAACAGAGACTCAGTACATTTTATTATGGAGATGCATCTGTGTGTGACTAAAATTTGTCCTATGTCTAACATGACTGGTTTTGTTAAAAGGGAGATTCGGTCTCAGAGTTAGAGCACACAAGGAAGTAATCATGCAAAGATGGAAGTAGGGTAGTAGCTAAGGTTTCATAAAACAAGATGTTACAAGGATCACCAGCTACGAACCAAAACTCTAACAGCAAGAATGGGTTATTCCCTCACAGTACAGGAAGGAGTGTGAATCAAACCTTACATCAGTCTTGGGTTTCTTTTTCTATAACTGATGTAGAAAGTAATTCTATTATTTTACATCTCATTTATGTAGTTTTGACAGCAGAATTTCATTGATCAATATGAGCAACCTAAATTTTGAATTCCTATTATATGCAAATTTTTGTATAGTATTATTGGTATCCTATGGAGCAAAGGGTAATGATAGAGTTTAGAAGCAGTGTTCTCTGAGACAAATAAATTTGTTTTTGATAAATGGTTGAAATGTCATTATGCTTGCCAGAAAACCAACGGGTCATTCTCAACATTAGAACAGTACTCACTTCCCTCACTGTTATTATGAATGTATAGCTTTTCTATCTACAATGGAGCTAAAATTAGCCCCAGGAAAATTATCCTCATAAATGAAATTGGTGCTGAGGCAATACCAGTTCATGCTATAAAAATTCTTTTCCATAAAATTAGATTGCAACCCTTCAAAAGCTTGTCAAGAGGGGACAGCATATGTTGTAGAAACTTTTTCTGTGGTTAAAATATTCCATATTGCATTGAAGTTTACGGTAACACCAAAGTCAAGTGGGAGGTGAAACAATAGGATATGTTAAGACATCCTATTGGCCGGGCGGTAGTGGCGCACGCCTTTAATCCCAGCACTTGGGAGGCAGAGGCAGGCGGATCTCTGTGAGTTCAAGACCAGCCTGGTCTACAAGAGCTAGTGCCAGGACAGGCTCCAAAACCACAGAGAAACCCTGTCTCGAAAACAAAACAAAACAAAACAAAACAAAACAAAACAAAACAAAACAAAAAAACATCCTATTAAGAAGGGAGTGAAACAATAGGGAGGTGGGGAGGTGAAGCATTCCATCTAGGAGAGAAGCTCTTTAAGCTTGTTAGTAAACAAGCCAATGGCTTGAAAGTTTCTGAAACTGACCGGATCTATTAGGCCCCTCTCTCTACAAGCATCTATAAGCAGTTATGAATGTTTAGAATTATTGTCAGATAATCTAAGCTGACTGAAAGGGGAAACAAGCAGATGAACTGCCCAGAAGAAGCAAAGACCAGTTTATCCTCCTGGAAGATGCTCAGACCTTGCAAACTATCTGGAAAAAAGTCAACTAACCTGTAGAGCAATCTATAGCTTGCTCAGTGTTCTTTGGAATTCCTCCCTTCATGGGTTGTCACACATGCTGAGGTAGGCATTAGGTGATGCAGCTGTCTTTGACACATTTTTGCTCCTGTAAGTGACCACTCACCCATATTCCTGTAGGCAGCACCAGTGAAACTCATTGGTGTACCAAGTTCTATGTTTATCTCTACTCTGGTCTGTCATCGGTTTCCTACCTGAGGTGAAGAGATATTAATCTGCATCTCCCTAGAAATAGTATTTTCTAACAGTATACTGCAAAAGGATGATGACAGCAAAATACCACCCAATGTCCTGTACTCATTACTCTTCTTCAAACAGGAGTCATCTATAAATTGTCAACTGTTTTTATTATATCATATCCAACATGGGGACACCAACCAAGCAAAATATAACAATATGCCAAAACATATCATTCTCAGTAAATGTCAAAATGTATGCATGGGTTCAAAGCTAAAAAAATAGCACAATGGATAAAGGCACTTATTGCTATGTCTGAAGACTTCAGTGTGATCCCCAGGACCCTCATAGCAGAAGCTTTCCTCTGACCTCCACAGCTACAACAGGTAACATGTGCACAAACATGCATATGCACAAATTAATAAAGAAATATAATAAAACATCTTAAAACTATATGTGTGTGTTGGTTAATATATAATTTTATAGAAATGGAAGTAATTTTTTCCAACCTTATAAGGTAACTCTACAGAATTAAATCTTACATTTAAGAAAGTGAAGCACTGTAGGCATCACTAATATATTTGCCATACTTAAGCACTGTCACTATTAGAAAATATATCCTTAATTTCCATCTTCTAATTAATATTTACATTTATGAATTTTCTTATTCCAAACTTGTATGGATGACTTAGGTATAATCACCTTGCATCATACCACCCATATCTACTGGAGTGAAGTTGCAATCTGCTTTACTTATGAGAGACTGACTTGGGGAAAGTGTTCATAACTTGACAGAGGTCACACAGACGAAAGGCAAACCTGGACCTCCATAAGCTCTTGCACTGTCAAACATCGACTCTGATAAAACTGCCTGTCCATGTATTGTTAACCTCACAGTAAACATGGGTTGGCTCCAGATTTCTTTTTGTTTTTTCTAAAATCAAAGTTAGAAAGGAAAAAAGCAGGGCTATCTTTAAAATTACAGAAGGGACATGGGCCCCCATTTTGCAAAGCAGCATGGAGGGAGGCTACAATGAATTCTATGCGACATTCACTCCAGAAGTCCCGCATATTAAAATCAAAATCTTCATTAAAGGGAACTACTATATGAAACCCTGGAGCACTGACAGATGAAGCAAAACGACATGACAGCATATAGAACAAGCGAGAAACACGGGGTGACCAAACTTTGGTGAAATAAGTCATCTTGTGTTAGCAGAGGCTGCTCAATTTGTTCCTGGCCACACAAAGACCTGAAATAATCACACAGAAACTATGTTATTTGCAATACTGTTGGACCAATAGCTTAAATGTATTTCTATTTAGCACTTATATCCTAAACTAACCAATCTCCATTAATGTGTGCTTCACCAAGGTGGTGGCCTACTGCAAAGTTTCAGTGGACTCTGGCAGAGGCATTTGTCTCCTGAAGGTGGCTACAAGGCTTCTCCCGGACTCTGCCTACTCTATTTATCTCTTTCAGCCTGGCTTTACTCTTTTAAGCCACTGGCCAAAAGCAGCTTCTTTATGAACCAATGGCAGTGAAACATATTCACAGCATGCATTACCTCCCACATTAACCTTGAGATGCAGCAGAAGCACAGTGTGGATGAAATGGGAGAATCGAGTAGTAAAGGCTACTCTAGACGGCAGGAGAAACAGAAGTGGAAAAGCATGGCTTTTACGGGGAGGAAATCTTTGGTGGCTGAGTTAGGTAAGTTCCCTAATTCTGAGGACAGAAAAACAAAATCTAGAAAGCATGTTTTAAATATTTACATAGTCTTGAGACAAGAAAATTGTGCATTATTAAATAGCTTTCACCTTAAAAATAACACAAGCTCTATTCAAGTTATTCTAACTTTACTAAGAGAAAGAGACCATACAAAGTTTCAAAAAAAAATCCTAAATAGTTAAGTTTTAGTATTCATCTTCAAATGCTGTTTGCTATGAGATCTACTTTCTTACACACCTAGTGCTGATTTATCTATCAAGTTACTACATTTTTTAGAAATATTACTAATAATCATAAGTAAACATAAGCAACAGAAATTTTTATGTTTGTTTGATTGATCTGGTTTCTTACATAGCTTGTTAAGATATATTCCATATATGTTTATTGCTTCAATAAAAGCTTAGCAAAACTCATGCGTTTATGCAATGAATACCTATAAAAGAAAATAATCTGGATGCTTTGGTTTTAAAAAAAATATTAAAATTCCTATTAATTTTTGACTCATTATGAGGTTGTTTATCCAGATATTAAAATATTTCCACTTTAGACTAATTTGGGGATACATTCTACATGAAAAACAAAATTGTAAAATATCTTTAAAAACTGCCATATTTCAGTGCAAATATTATTTCAAAAAGTTTATTACAGTATTGTGGCATAAGTCAACTTTAATGGAAATTGTTAAGTGAAGTTTGCATGTCCTTGCCCTGAGTAGAAAATGAATATAAGATACTATCAGGTTTACTTAATTAATTTATTTATTTATTTGGTTTTTGGGACAGCTTTTGGAGCCTGTCCTGGAACTCACTATGTAGATCAGGCTGGCCTCAAGCTCACTGTGTTATGTTTTGTATTTCAAACTTTTCTTCAGTTTTAACAATTTCATATATGTATGCAGTGAAACATGGTTCCATCTATCCTACTCATTTCCCTTCCTGTTCCCTACATATTTAGCCCAACATGACTCTTTCTCAGTTTACAGCCCTATTTACAACCACCTAAGTTTAGATAGTTCTTCGTTTATATTCTTGAGGTGGAGCCATAAATATTGGAGTAAGTAACCTTCCAAGAAGCATGTTGCTTCCTCTCTTAGCAACTATCAACTGTTCATAGCTCTTCAGGAAGTTCTATTACAGAGCTACAGTAATGAAAACAGTGTGGTACTGGCATAAAAACAGAGAAGTTGACAAATGGAAACATGTAGAAGACCCGGATATTAACCCACAAACCTATGAACACCTCATTTTCGATAAAGGAGCTAAAAGTATACAAGAGAAGAAAGAAAACATCTTCAACAAATGGTGCTGGCACAACTGGATGTCAACCTGTAGAAGAATGAAAATAGACCCATACCTATCACCTTGCACAAAACTCAAGTCCAAATGGATCAAAGACCTCAATATCAATCTGAACACACTGAACCTGATAGAAGAGACAGTGGGAAGTACCCTACAATAGATGGTAATTGGTATCTGTTTTTTAATTTAAACCCAGTGCCACAGACATTGAGGGCAACATTGAATAAACGGGACCTACTGAAACTGAGAAGCTTCTGCAAAGCAAAGGACACTGTCACTAAGGCAAAAAGGCAACCTACTGACTGGGAGAAGATCTTCACCACCCCCGCAACAGACAAAGGTCTGATCTCCAAAATATATAAAGAACTCAAGAAACTAGACTTTAAAATGCTAATTAACCCAATTAAATATGGGGCACTGATCTGAACAGAGAAATCTCTGGGATATTTTTAAATGATGAAAATACCATTATAGTATAAATGGGATATCTGAAAAGAAAGTTGGTCACAGTTTAGTATAGAAACCTTTTATTGTGATTGATACTTTGTGAGGTATAAAATTATGATGACCCTTACCTATGTGTTTCAGGTGAAACTTTTAATTTTTATTTCTGAGGGTGTAACTGTTATCTATAGATCAAGCTGTCCTAGAACACACTATGTAACCTAGGCTAGCCCCAAAAATCAAGGCAATAATCCTGGTACCTGAATGTGAGTATGATAGATACATGCCACCATCTTTGGCTGCAATTCTATTTATTTAGCCTCTGCTAGCTAGATACCTTCCACCATCATGAACACTAGTCAGTAGGGGTGAAACTAGTATCTAGGGACCAGCTTGACTTCTTCCTGTTCAATGGCATATGTGAGTGTTATCTGACAATAGGTTCTTACTCTTATGGTGTAGCAGTAAGGGAATAATAAAGAGCCTGGCAATAGCCACTGACATCTGGGATTCCATATTGCAACCCATCCCTGGCACTGGAGATTTTATTTAGTGTCATAAATTGTCTAGTTGGAGCATTGTCTCACCTGTTATTTTATAACACTATTCAGCATTTCATATATGTATATAGCTTAGAAAGCTCTTTCAGTAGTGGGTTTTCATATGAATTTTTTCAAATTCTTTTTAGTGTTGGTTGTCCCTCTATATATTCAATTTTTTATTCTGCTTTCCCATCTCCCTACCTATTTAGTCTTTCTTTCTAGTTTCTCCATTATATTTCCAAATACTATATTGTATTTACTCTTCCAAGGGAGATTTTCCTCCCCATCCCATACTTGATACCTAATCTCTCAGGTTATTTGGATTATAGCAAATATAAAAAGTTTTAAAGCTAACATACACATATATAAATTACTTTCAATAAAATTTTAAAATATCTGGATATGGTACTGCACATTCATTTCAGCACTCTGGAGGCAGAGGTAGGAAAACTGTTATAAGTTCAAGTTCAATCTGGGCTGTATTGACTTCAAGTGAGCTTGGGATCCACAGTGATATCAACCAAGCAATGTGCATAAAGTAAGATAAAAAGTATTCCCCTTGTCTTTTATTAGTAAAACTTAATTTTACTTTTGATTTCATCTTTGCCTGTCACATTTTTAAACTTAATAACTATGTGTTAAACATTTATTGGTGCTTGTTTTTTAAGACAGTGAGGAAAAAGACATGAAAACATAAAAAGATTAAAAGATGAGCAGTTATTTTAGAACAAAACTGTTTCAGTATCCTAGTTAGGGTTATCATTGCTGAAATAAAACACAGTGATCAAAGTTACTAGGAGATAACAGAGTTTCTTTGGCTTACAATTCCATATCATGGTTCATCATAGGCAGAAGTCAGGGCAAGAACTTAAGTAGGGCTAGAACCTAGAGGCAGAAATTGATGCAGAGGCCACTGAGGGATGCTGCTTACTGGCTTGCTCATCATTATGTATTCAGTCTGGTTCCCTAAAGAACACACAACCACCAGCCCAGGGATGGCAGTACCCAAAATGGGCCTTCCTCTTACCAATCATAAATTAAGAAAATGTCCAATAGTTATATCTCATGAAGATGTTTTCTCAACTGAGGTTGTTTCCTTTCCAATGACTTTAGCTTGTGTTAAGATAAAACTGTCCAACACACCCAGTATCACATGAAGAAGGACAATTTAAGCATGGAAACATCTGTTGCATGGGAAATCTAGATCCCTAGTATATGAGGAGGAACTTATTGTTCTAATCCCAGGACACAGTGGACAGAGTCTGCAGGACTGCAAGTGGAAGGTAGGCCTGTGACACACAGGAACAAAGCTATCACCTCCTCAAAAAAATAAAAAGAAGCTAGTAGACAACACAAAAACTCTTCCTGAGGGGTGAGTTGAACTGGCCTCAAATCTCCAAATATGCATAAGCAATCATTTGGTAACTTTAAATGGCCTAAGTTCTTAAGACATCCTTGAGAAGCTTTGATCTGAATATGAGTTGTTGGACTCTGACATTCATAGCCACTCTTTCATAGGACAATAACATTGAAACACTTTAGTTTAGCATTCTATTTCCTTGTTTGCACTGGACAGTGGCAAAGAATTTAGAGCGAAGCAAATAAGCATATCCTTGATCAATTTGAAATTTCACTTTCAGAAAAACAATACATGAGTTGATAAAGGCCTCTGACACCATAAACTTTGAAACATGCACTTACTGTGCAGACTTGAGCAGGTGTGTTTACATGCCAGTGTGTGTATATACAAAACAATAAACAATAAAATGTGTGTTTAATTCAAACGTATGTATGAGACATGGTTTATCCATGAGTCACTGAGATACTATCTTAACAGTTGGGGTAAAACTGGGATTTTCTTCCCTGTTTGAGCTATACAATAAATTAAGTCATTTTATATTCTGTTTTTATTAAAATATTTGAATGAGGAGAGAGCATTTCTAAGAATACAAGCCCTACTAATGTAATAATTATATTCAACACACACTTTTTATGTAGCATACTTTAGAACTAATAAGAATACAATGGCAGGAGCTATGAAAATGGTTCTGTGTTTAAGAACACTGGCTTTTTGGCTCCATGCTTCTTCTTTGAAATCATTGGCCACTGTCTGCAAGAGGAGAAGGAGCTGATATGAGTGAGCAGGGTCCAGAGGCATGAGGAGCAGTGAAGACAGCTCTCCTGGGAGACAGTTAAGTGTTACAGCTACACTTTATTCCGGGAAGGAAAGGGAAGATAAAGGCTGGGGACAACGGCTGGGGCAACATCGAATTTGCATGGTCTTATCATATGGATCCTTGTATGCTCAGCAAAGAAGACTACTAGCAAAAATTTGTGCCACAGTTCAAGCTAAAGATAAGTCAGGCATCTGGTTAAGAGACAGCTTAAGGTCAGTCCTCCAATCCCAGGGACATTTTGCAGGTAAGGGCAGGTAAATGCAGACAGTTCTACTTGGAATGGAGGGAGTTTCCATATTGTCTAGCTTTTGAGAAAAGCTGCCAGGCCATAAGAGACTGCAATCTCTACCAGGCAGCAAAAACCTTCCAATATGGCTTCTCTTCCAAGAAGAACCTGATTTGACTTCCAGGATCCACACAGATGTCAGTAAGTCTGTTCTAGGGTATCTGAAGCCCTCTTCTGACCTCTGTAAGCACTGCACACACAGCATGTACACAACATAAGTACTATAAATTTTAAGAAAGAATGTGATAGATGAATAAACTTTAACTGTTAACTATCAAAGCACAGTATTTTCTCTAAAATTAAAATATTGACCTTTCTTAGACTGAACTGCTGGAATTTTGAAGTAAATTATTTTAAGAGATTTATACTAGTGCATGATGAATTCTTCTCAGGAATCCAAAGATTAAAACCCAATGCTGTGTATGACTGACTCAGAGCAGCTTCAAAATGCACTAAAAGGAGATTTTGATGATGCAAGAAAGTACAAAAAATAAAACCCTAAAAGAAACCACATAATGCCCTAGTAAAAAATGAAAGAAATAAAACTCATTTCTTATTATACACCCTTCAATATAGGTATCAATATTTCAACGAGTATGAATTTTATTCCCACTATTTTATAGTCAATTTGAGATACAGAGAGTCTCTCATAAATCAAATGCCAGGGCGATAATAGTACTGAAGCTGGGATCCTGTTTCTAGCCTCCTGATTAAAAGCTGTATGTCTTCAAGTGTCCTGACTGGACAATGCCATTCCTATCACAACTAAATAATTGTTTATAAATGAAAGAAAGCCAATATTATAGCTCTTCAATAGACAAAAAAAATCCAATGAAAAGATATACTATGGCATGTAGGCTAGAGTAATGGAAGGAAAATTGAGAACCGGGAAACTGAGAGAGGGTTGGTTCACCGGTTTCAGTGGTGTTTCCTGCTTTTATCTTGAAAATATCCCCAAGATTCCTCAAACCATTTTAGCATGCTTGTTCAGCAAGTGCTTTACCCACTGAACCTTCTCCCCAGTTCAATTCAATGCATTTTAAATTTCTAATGCAATGAATTCAGTTTAGTCCGTGGACTATCACAATAATTGCCAAAAAGCAAGGTAGAGACTATATACCCGAAGGCTCCCAGATCATCAAGGACTTGGCTACTAATATTTTATTTCTACCATCCATGCTTCATATTGATTATTTCTGGAAAAACTTAGCATATGCCACCAATGATCTGTTTGTTCTAAGGACATTGTGTCTATTGTTACAGGTATGAAGCATTTTTTATACCTTTACCTGTGTTATACTTTTCTTCTCTACCTAATATAATTTTTGTAAATACTTGTATATTGCATGGTAATCATGCCCAATTTTAATTTCCTTCTAGCCATTAAGTTTTAATAATGTCCATAGAACAGAAAAGGCATAGCTTCACACATATCTGAATCAGATATTTTTCAAATTGTTGACAGATTGATGTTTTCACTTCTGTGTGCTATATTTCTATATCTCAAATAAAGGAAACTGGACAATGCTTAACACTTGTCATAGCCAAGAAAAAATCCTTAATCACCCTTGCCTGAGGTTCTTTTCAAAGTGTTATATATATATCACTATTAAGGGGTTGCATTAGAGAACAAGCTTCAGAAGAGTTCTCCTGAATTTGAAGATCTGTTATGCTGCATAAAAACGTAAAAGTATTCTTCACTGTGTGTAAAATGGTGGTGTGTTTTAAAAAGCTGAATATTATCAGCCTAGAGTATGCTAAATTCAAGGTTGAATCTGCTACAAAACTATCATAGGAAGCACTTTCCAGGAATTCGGAACATAGAGACTTTCTATATTGCTGCTTTTGTTTTCACCATGTGGTCTTTCCTTTTCACTCTTTTTTAAAAAAATTGAAAATAGATTCTTGTTTCATACATCTTGACCATGTATTCATATGTATGAATATGAATATATGTATATATATATAAAACATGCATTTGTTTTTGAGAATTTCATGAACCATATTTAAGCATTTCACTCCCTTTCCTCAACTCTTCCCAGATCCATGCCTCCCTTCACTAACCATTCAATTCTATTTCTTTGTTTTTTAAAGCATCAATACTAATTTGTGCTACCAAAATATTTCTGGATGTGTAGGGGCCCACAAAATTGTCTTCAACTTACCAGGGGTTACACTCTTAAACAAAACAAAACAAAGCCCCACCTCTCCCTTGCCCACCAGGAAACCGTTGACAATAGCTTCACATCTGTGGTTAAGAGTTTGTGTCTAGCCCTCATCTTCTACAATGGGTGTACTCTGTCTTGAGTTTGCACAGTTTTGTGCATGCTGTCAGAACATCTGTAAGTCTACAAGTGCAATCGTCTTCTAAATGACAGGCTTAGAGAACCATACAAACCTTGTACTCCAACAAAAAAAAAAGCCATAAAAACAAAAATAAAACTAATCTGAAAGATGCAGCGGAAGGATTTTCATCTTTATTAATCAAATTCTATACATGAGGGCATAGTAGTTAGGGTTCCTATTGCCCTCAAGGAACACCATGACCAAAAGCAATGTGGCGAGGAAGGAATTGATTTTATGTTACATGTCCTAGTTGCAGTCCATCATTAAGGGATGATGGCAGGAAACTGGAGGAGGCAGAAACTGAAGCAGAGTCCATGGACTGGCTGTTCACCATAGCTTGCTCAGCCTGCTTATACCACCCAGGACCACTTGCCCAAGGGTGACACCACCCACCATCAGCTGTGCCCTCCAATACAAATTATTATTAATACAGAAAACTCCCACAGACTTGTCTAGCGAACACATGGGGTCTTTTACTCAACTGAGCCTATTATTTCCAGAAACTCTGTGTTCATGTCAAGTAGACAGAAATCCAACTGAGATAGACTGCTCATACGGGTTCAGAATTCCGGTGTGTCCACACATCCAGAAGTATACTGACAGCACAAATGAAGTTCATGGGCTATTTTTAAGAAAGAGATGAAGTTGGGGGTAGAAAGATTTATCTGGGAGGAATTAAGGGGATAAGATGAGTTGTGTATATGATCAAAACAGATTTTTTGAAATTCTCAGAGAATAAATTGTTTATTATAAATTCTTTATGCTTTCATATCACCTTATAATATTTTTCTTTTATTTTTCACTGGTGTCCAATATGATAGTAACCAAGGATGTTAAAAAACAACAAAGTGAGAAAAAATATATACTACATCAAAGGAAGACAATAGGTGAAATACACACAAAATTTGTTTTAGGAAACCTCTGATTTCAATTTTTTGAACATTTTTAAATAAGAGAAAGCAGAGACTTGTCTTTTATTCTTTAAGTGAATTTAGTTTTCACCCACTATGACATTTAGAATAAGTTGGTCTCACTGAATCAATATGTACTAATATAAGACTATTATGAATGCAGTTGAATTTTTGGAGCAGGTAACAATGGGAATGAAAAGTGTGTTGAGTTGTCTTAGGATCTTGTTTTAAGGTGTTGGGTGTTGATATTTTACTTACTATTCTGGAAATCTAAGATTTTTGGGCATATAAGGCTTACTCTTAATAGAAGACTGAAGAATTCCAGGTAATGTATTTATATTGTATAGCATAGGGCAATACAAATTTTATTATTTTTCTCCTAATAGCTCTGCACATTTCCAGTTTATTGCAACAAAAAGAATATCCATGACCTCATGATGCCTGGGTAGCTGGCTAGGTATCTAGTACCGTGCGCTCCATCCATTAAGTGAGTCTTAACACTAATTAGAAAGCTGTTGGTTTATACAAAATACAAAATAGGAGTACAACTATTAAAAGTTTATGAAACCTTGCCATGCTGACTTTTGTTATAAACATAGTCATCACAGCTTGATAGGACTATTATTGATTGATTCCTTATATAGTAATTTACATGATTTACATAGTCCTTTTGGGTACTACTAAAGCTAGACCTTAGGAAGGAGTCTTTCAGATTAAATCAGACTATATCTTCCTTCATGCTTAAAATAGAACAAGCTACCAACACTTTGTTAGTCTAGCAAATTCCTAAGTGATTTCTAAAACATACATTTATAACCACCTCAAAATACAACCACCACTAGTGATGAAAACTGGATGCAGCCTATAGGATTTCTTTTCTGCAGTTGATTTTGAACTGCCTAAGTTACACTAGGGATGCACAGCAAAGAAATACAGTGTTTAATACTGTATGGAATTTTTCATCTCTCTGTGGTTTATTTTTATACTCGGAGATTATTCTCAAATTTATTTTATAAGTACATAAAATATTTTTTCTGGTCTAAAGAACCAAATGAATAAAGACCAATACTTTTAAAAGCCTGACTTCAAGTCCAATACTTTTTCTCTAAGTAGCTTATACACATTCATTTTTAAATTAGTTTTTTGAAATCTAATACTTATGAGTGTATTTATTGAACACACTACTTCTACCAAGAAAATATAACATAAAATTGTCCCCAAACACTAAATATTTGATATTTGTACCTTTAACACTAGTAATTCAAGGACATTATGCTGCAGTACATGTGAATGAGATAGAAAGTCTCATATTGGTTCAGGAAGTGAACAGGGAGGATAGTGGTTAGAGCCGAGCTTAATGGTGCCAGACCTTATGAGAGATCTTAGCTTTTGCATATTTACTTTAGATGCCTGTGGGCAAAGATGATGTGAGGACAGTCTCAGACCTGGAACCACAATAGCCTTAACAAGCAATGAGGGCTGTCACTGAACATCAGAGGGGCCCTGCTTCATTATATCCATCAGCTGACCAATTGTCACTATTATGTGAGTATAGGTGTATAGACAGTGGTACCTGTTCCTCCATCTGCCAACTCCTTGGATGTTAGAGATTGGAGAAAGCCAGTGCATAGGCATTTTGCACAGTTAGAGATAAGTAGCAATGTTTAATCCAAGTCTGAATAACAGATTCTTATCAACTTGATCTGGAGTCACTCAGTTCACTTCAACATGTATCAAATGTTTGCCAGAAGCCAGAAAATACACAGGTTCTGTCTGTAAAGATGAATAGTGAAAGGAGGCTAACACAAAGAATCATTCCTGAGCAATGTGATGAGTCCCACTATGAGAAGGTCATTCTTTGTGATGTTCGGGAGCTGGAGACTCCAGCATGACATGTAGACGAAGGTGATAATCAAACTTCTGGAGCCTGGGGTCATCAGGATAAAGACACTGTCAGGAATGTGCTGTCCCTATACAGTAGATTGAGCAGTACCATTTCTAACTTTTTCATAAGGCTTGGAGTGGCTGAGACTAGACCAACCTGTAGGTCAGGAGAGGCCCTCCCTGAACAGACATTTAGATTTGCACCCCACTTCAAAATATTTATTTAATTATTTTACATCCTGGCCACAGTTCCCTCCCTCTCTTCTCCTCCCAGTCCTCTCTCCAATTCCTCTCTCCCCCCCCCCAACCCTCTTCTTTTTCTATTCAGAAAATGACAAACCTAAAATTGATATCAACAAGCATGGAATACCAAATTGCAATAAGACTAAGCACCTTTTCTTGTATTGAGGCTGTGCAAGACAACCCAGTATGAGGAATAGGTTTCCAAAAGCAAGAGTCAGAGATATCCCCTGCTCCAACTGTTAGGAATCTCACTGAAGATCAAGCTATACAAATGTCATATTTCAGCTAAAGGGCCTAAGTCAGTTCCATGTAGGTTCCCTGGTTATCAGGTCAGTATCTGTGAGCTCCTATAAACCCAGCATAGCTGATTCTGTTGTTTTAGTGTGATATGCTTGACTCCTCTGGCTCCTATAATTCTTCCTTCCTCTCTTCATTAGGATTCCCTGAGCCCGGCCTAAAGTTTGACTGGATCTCTGTAGCTGTTTCCACCATTTGGCGAATGAAGCCTCTTTGATGACTATTACTGGGTTAGTCATCAATCTATGAGTATAGCCTAAAGATATTATGATGTATCCCATTTTTAATTGGGTTATTTGTTTTCTTGTTATCAAGGATTTTGAGGGTGTATTAGCCCTCTATCTAGTATATCATTGATAAAATATTTTTCCATTTTGTACGGACTTACCTCTTAGATCTGTCTTCATTGTGTCCCATAAGTTTGAGTATGGTGTGTATTAGTTTTCATTCCATTCTAGAAAGTCTTTAACTTTTTTTTTCCTAATTTCTCTCTTGACCCAGTATTCTTTTTGTAGTAAGTTGTTCATATTCTTGGCTTGGTAAACTTATGTTTCTGTGGTTGTTGATATCCAGCTTTAATGCATGATGGTCAGATAGGATGCAGCTTATTATTTCAATTTTCTTGTATCCGTTGAGACCTTCTTTGTGTCTGAGTGTGTGGTCAGTTCTGGAGAAAGTTTCATGAGACTCTGCATGGGCGAACTGTTTTGTCAATATCTCTTACATTCATTTTGTTTAAATATCAGTTAGCTCCAGATTTCTGTTTAGTTTTTGTCTGTGTGACCAGCCTATTGGCAAGAGTAGGGTATTGGCATTTCCCACCATGAATGTGTAGGGGGTTACATGTGATTTAAGCTTTAATAATATTTCTTTTGCAAATTTGGGTACCCTTGTGCTTGGTATATGGCTGTTAGATTGGGATATCTTCATGATGGATTTTATTTGGAGTGTCTTTCCTTATCTCTTCTGATGAATTTTTGTTTTAAATTCAATTTTGTCAGATATTAAAAATGGCTACACCAGTTTGTTTCTTAGGTTCATTTGCTTACTCTGAAGTTAAACTGTGTGTGTGTGTGTGTGTGTGTGTGGTTTTTTTTTTTTTTTTCAGACGAATGGATCCTGTTTTTACTTCCATTCTGTCAGTCTATGTCCTCTTATTGGGTAATCAAAACCATTGATGTTTAAAAATGTCGATGAACAGTATTTGATTTCTGTTATTTTTTGGTTGTTGTTGTGTGTGTATGTGTAGGCCTCTTTTGATTTGTTAATATGGGATTATTTATATCTGTGTTTTATTACATGCGGTTAACCTCTTTAGGTTGCACTTTTCTTTCTAACACTTTCTTTTGGGCTGGATATATATNGAATGTATTACTTTCTCCATCTACTGTGATTAAAAGTTTTGTTGGGTGTAGTAGTCTGGGCTGGTACCTATGATCTTTTATAGTCTGTAAAACATCTTTGCATGCCCTTCTGGCGTTTAGAGTCTTCATTGAGAAGTTAGGTATAATTGTAATGAGTATGCATTTTATATTACTAGGTTTTTTTCCCTTGAAATTTTTATCATCATTATTATTATTATTACTTCCATCCATTTAGCATTTTTAATATTATGCATCCAGGGAACATTCCACTCTTGTCCAGTCTGTTTTTCTGTTCTGCATGCTTCTTGTACTTTGATAGGCATCTCCTTCTTAGGTTATGGGAATTTTCATCTATGATTTTACTGAAAATATTTTCTGTGACTTCCACCTGGGTTTCTTCTTAGTCCTCTAATGGCATAATTTTTAAATTTGATATTTTCATATTATCCCAGATTTTCTTCATGTTTGTACCAGGACGTTTTTACATTTATCATTTTCTTTGACAAAGGCATCTATTTCTTGTCTTCAATGCCTATGATTATCTTTTCCATCTCTTTTATTCTGATCTTAAAGCTTGACTCTGTGGTGCGTGTTCAAGTTTCTAAACTTTCCACTTGAGGTTTTCTTTATTGAATACACTTTCAAATCATGAACTGATTTATTCACACCCTTCCTTAGTTTGTGATGTCAGATTTTAAGGGATCAATACAATTCCTCTTTAACGACTTCTATCATATTCATA
Source organism: Alexandromys fortis (assembly GCF_014885135.2). Taxonomy (NCBI): domain Eukaryota; kingdom Metazoa; phylum Chordata; class Mammalia; order Rodentia; family Cricetidae; genus Alexandromys; species Alexandromys fortis. The sequence continues at coordinate 2,051,210 of NW_026068030.1, read as the reverse complement.
AAGGGTATTTTAAGGTGTTTATCTTAAGTATCAGCTACATTGTAGTATTCAAAGCCTGCTGTGGTAGGGTTCCTGGGTTCTAGTGGAAATATTCTGTCCTGGTTGATAATTATTATGTTTTCATGTTGGCTTCCAGGAATATGAGTTGGGGAATACTTTAATTCTAGGTGCTAATATCTGATCTTGTCTTTGTTGGCTCAGTGTTTCTGTTGCCCTTTCTGGTTCTTAGGTGAGGCTGGTGCCTATGTGTTCCCTAGTAGAAAATTCTTCTAGGTTCCTGATACGTATGTCCACTGAGTATTCTAAGTAAAATGTGTTTCTAGGTATTGGGAGCTCACACTTAGGAATGGGGATTTCATTACAGAGTAAGTAAGGGGGTCCACAGAATGGAGGAAAGCATTGTGTGTTTGTGGTGACATTTTCTTGGCTGTCAACTTGACTACATTTGGAATTAACTAATACTTGAACATGACTGAACACACCTATGAGGGATGTTTGCTTATACCTTTGAAGTTGTAAGATCCACTTCCAATCCAAATCTTTAGGTGGGAAGGCACACATTTCATCTGGGTTACACTTTAAGATGGAAATCTATATAAAGCACATGGAAGAAAGTAAATTCCTTTTTTTTTTTTGTCTGCTTCCTCTTGCCCTCATTAGCTAGTCCACTCCTCCACTAGCATTGGAGTCATTTTCTTTGGCATTCTGGTGTATACTGAGGTCCATCTGAGACATCAAGCCTTTTAGACTGAACAACCACTGAATTCTTGGATCTTCCCTTCATAAGTAATCATTGCTGTAATAGCAGGACCACAGCCTGTAAGTCCTTGTTCATTCTATACTATTGTCTAGAGAACCATTACTAATAGTTTTTCATCAGGATCTGCTTCATCTTCTGGAAATGGTACCAGAGAGTAGGGAGACACTGAAGTAGGTGATCTGCAGCAAAGTTGGGCATGAGACTGGGAGACTGGACTTGGTGAAATGCAGAGATGAAGATCTACAGTTAGTCTACCTGCTTCCGTGGCTGGAGTGGCCTGTAAGATTCTATGAGAGGGATATTGGGATGGGGGCCTGGGATACAGCAAAGAATAGAGGGAAAGACATTTGGAGGCAAAGATCTATGTGATTCAGTGAGGAAGGAGGCAAAGGGAAATGGAGACTGCTGCAGATATTCTGCTGGAGAATTGGGGATAGAGCTGTGGCATTGGATTTAGATGAGTTAAGTGAGAGGTGAACATTTGTAATTAATCTTCTTAGTTCCCTGAGTGGAGACTAACCATGCATTTATATATTATTTATGTAACAGTAATAGTCAAAGCAAAAGAAACCACAAATTTGAGAGGGAATGTGGTGTGGGACATGAGAGAGGTTTGAGGAAGGTGACATTGGGGTATTTGGTGGAGGAAACAGAAGGTGATTGTGATATAATCATATTTTTATGTATTTTTAATAAAATAAGAATATTAAGTGTAGAGACAGCTCCACTGACACAGTCCTGATTCCTACTCATGTGTTTTAATTATGTTAGGATATGCTTTCACTGTAAGAGCAGAACAGTATTCAACCTCATTTGAATCAATATCTGAGGGACTGAGAAACTGACTTAGACAAGGAAGATGAGGTCTCATGAATATCAATATTATAGTGATAAAACTTCAATAAAGAGCTAAGCTAATTGATTTATATGTTAAGGAATTCTTAAGCACCCAAATATGTCACACACACACATAAAAGCTTCATATTTTGTCTTTAAAATATGCATACACCCCTCCCCCTTTTGCCTATGCTCAGGCAAAAACTCAGTCAATCACAAACAACAATATCAGGAATTAGACCTGCTAGAAAGGAGGGTTTCCATGGGAGAGAAAGGGAATAAAAGAGGAAATGAGAGGTAAGATAACCAAAATTCATTGTGTGCATGTATGAAACTGTCAATCAAGAAAAATGGGCTAAAATGTTACTAATATTTAAGCCTGCATTAATGATTAGGATATGCTTTTGGTTTTGTTTCCTTTCTATTTTTAATCTACATATTGTGAAGAATGAAATTCACAAAGAAATGGTTGCTTAAATGTTTTATATTAAATGAACTAAATAAAATATATAACATATCTTTTATTTTTTTATGCAGTATTTTAAGTCTGTACTTCACATTCCATATCAATTCACTATTAAAATTAAAGATTGCAATGGTCTGTTAAAGAATCTAATTGTGTATTTGTACAAGCCTTTTGAAATATTTTTATCTCATCAAAAAGAAACCATTGATGTATTTTTGCGTTTTATAAATGTTATCTCATGGTTATTTCACACAAATGGAGTCATATATGTTCCTTGTGACTGATTTCTTTCATTTCACAAAGCATTTTACTAGTCAAGCTGTCAGCGACTTGGAACGAGGGAAGTTAGAGACCCAATACTCAAGACCAACAGGATCGCAAATGGGATTGTGCAGAGGAATCTTGGAACAATTTTGGAATTCTAAGCTTACTCACCTGGAGTAGCTATATTGCATTGGGCTAGAGTCAGGAGTAAACAAGAAATATAAGTTGTTTGTATCTCCTGGGAACAGAATTCAGCTTTGTGTAGATAAAGCATAGGAAGGAGGACACCCATCTACTTGCTCCTACTCAATTGCATCTATCTCCTGCTTTGGATCGGGAGGAGGGTGGTGATGAACAGCTCTTGGCAGCACCAGAGCATCCTACTCTTTCTTACTGAGTTGTGCTAGAACTGCTTGCATAGATGTTTCCCTACCTGTTCCATGTCCAGAGGACAACTTTCACATAATTTAAAGTTTCTTTCTAAAATCGCTTGTGTCTTTTATGACCGTTTGCTGTATAGAAACCTGTGAAGGCAGAGATATCGGGTGCTTAAAAGAAATCTCACACTGGCTCAGAACTGAGAGATAGACAGTTATTTATTTAGGAGGAAAACTTACAAACCAGGATTCTCTGCTTGAATGGTGGATGGAGATAAGATCCAAACAACCCGAAAGAGCAAAATGGGAACCAGGGGGGAGGAGAGAAGGGGCCGGAAGCGTTTTGGCATCAGAGTAAATAGTCTATGAGGCCACGCCCCAATAGGTAGGTAAACCTTCTTGCAGCAATGAAGATTATCACATCATCACTGAAAAAATTTTGGACCATTTATTTCTAAAGTTTACACTATTATTTTTAAATGTGTTACGAAAGAGACCAAATACTCAGATGGCTCAGCTGGGAGCTTTTTAAAGGGAACTTGATTAAGGACATATCTCTTGTGCTCACATTGATCTATAATATCATTCAAGAAAATCAACTATATAGGATATAAAATGTTTTTAAAAGACAGTTCAGTTTGGTACTTGTAACAATTACATTTTTTGAAACTCAGAGGGTAATCAAAATAACTAAGAAATTTCCTTCTAAATTTAAAACAAAAAACATTAAATGTTAACATTGTAGTATCTTTCAATTAAAATACAGCATTGACAGTCATGGCTTTAATAGTCAATGCTCAAAAGTATCAATTTTATTGTGAATTCAACCAGTACTATTACAGTATTGTTTGTTTGTTGAGACAAAATGTTATAGAAACAACATAAGAATCAATATTTTTGTACTTTTAGGGACATAATCTAACTAAAGATAAAAGGAAAATTGTGCATTTCATGGAAAGAAAAGTAACTATCACTCCATTTTATTAAGCTTTTCTGTACAACTAACTTTTTCCTCTTCAAATCACTTAATTTAAATCCCCTAACAAAGCACATTCTTCTCGTTTTCAGGTGAAAAGGAGCTTGCTTCCTGCCTTACACTTGCTTTCTGAAGCAAGGTTCAAACAAGGACATGTAGTTACATGGTTTATTTGAGGGGAAGCAGTAAATGGATTGAAAAGTGGGACAGCAGAAAAGATACAAATTATATAGCTGACAGTAGCAAGTGACACTTCAGTTGTCCCTGACTGTATCAGAACTCTGCATCCTAAGACTGAGTATTCATTGATTCCTTATTCATCTTGATCAACCATATTCTCCTGGACCATTCACTGTACATCCTTTCTAGGGTGTTCATGGTTGAGGCTGAAGAGGAGGATTAATGTTTACAAGTAATGGATATTCTTTCAGAAGACCTGGGTTCAGGTCTTAGCACCCAAATGGAGATCACAACTGCCCAGAACTACAGTTAATTTAAATCCCCTAACAGAGCCTGCACAAGGCATTCAGGTAGTACAATTACATACAATGAGGTCAATACTTATTTACATAAAGTGAAAATAAATCTGAGAAAAAAGAGGTGCTTAATGTTCTGTTTTAGCATCCTCACCCTATGATTGAAGCTACATGAAAGCAAGAGCAGAAAGTGAAAGGTCCCTATCCCAGCAGGTGTAATTGCTACTTGAGCCTATTAGAGCCTGGCAACTCTACGAATGAATTAGAGGCAAAGAATGTAGTAGTGAGTTTTGTGACAGTAGAACTTTGAATAAACTCTTTTTTCCATAAAGTATAAATATACGTTACATGTCATCCAGGCAATAAAGTGGTTCAATCAAAAGGAAGAGGGAATACTAATATATCCTATGGATAACTGTCTATTGGACTAGAGCAAAATTTCTTCTTTTCATAACCAACCTGATTTGCTTTTTGCCAAAGTCTTTCCTGTTATTGTGTTCTCAGTGCTTCATCTTCATTGTGGACCTCACTCCCACAATCTAAGATACTGGATCAGATGAGGACATTGCTATAATACAACACATTCTACATTAATGTGTGCTAAATAGAGAACACACAAATCCAATAGCTCTTTTGTTCTTTTATTCTTTCCTGTTGTAGTTACTCTATATTCTTCTTCCCATTATTGAACATCTCCTTGGGGAGTTATTATTTTCCTTATTTTTTTATTTACAGAACTTATTTATTTTATATCATTACAACAGTTTTACCTCCCTCCTCTTCTCCCATATTCGTCCTGCTCCTTCTTTCTCCCTGCTCCATCTATCCCCCCTTTGTTTCTGTTCATAAAGAGGAAGGACTCCCATGGCTACCAACAAAGTATGACATATCATGCTGCTTTAAGACTAAGCACTTCCCCTTGTATTTAGGTTTGGCAAGGCAATCCAATATGAGGAATAGTTTACCATAGCAGGCTAAAACACTAAGGACAGCCTCTGTTTCCATTAATAGGAGTCACACAAGAAGACCAAGCTATACAACTCTCACATATATGTAAAGGGCTTAGGTCAGTCATGGAAAGGAAAAATAGAAGTGGAACGGGGGTGAGTGGGGATGAGAAGTTGCAGATCAGATTGGGCGAATGGACAGAGGGGGAGAGTCCTGAAAAAGATGACTGAGTCAGGTAGAAACCTGATGTAAGGGAAACTCCCATGATTCTACAAGGATGATCCCATCAAAGACACTAGAAATAGTGGATCCTGAATTGGCCATCTACTGTGATCAGATTGGTAACTATCCTAACTGTCATTAGAGACTCTTCATCAAGTAACTGATGTAGAGGATGCAGACCCATAGCCAAACATTAGTTGAGCTTGGGAAACACTGCAGAAGAGAGGAGGACGGATTATAAGAACCTGAGGGGTCAAGAACATCACAAGAAAACCCACAGAAATAACTAACCTGGCTAACTAACCTGGCTCATAGGAACTCACAGAGTCTGAACCAGCAACCATGGCAGCCTGCGTGGGAATTTCTTCTTTACTCAGTTATCTTTCAACTGTACCTAATTTTGCCTGTGTCAACCTAGACATAGAATCTAACTTAAAGATGTTGTTTCTATACTTCTCTTGTGTTATCTAACATTATATCTCTTAGAAAGCAGAATTTTAGTTGTGACAAATAAATACATGCTAATAATTATGCTACCAATGCATTTCTGTTCTTCTAAGATATTAAATATAAAAGGGATTTTAAAGGCCAATTATTTTTCTCTTTTCACCATTGTACTATAGAAACTTTTATCAGTTCTTGTTTCTAAATCAGCACAAATATGTTAATCGAACAGAAATTTATAAACTTGTAAAGGCATATGTATTAAACTCAAAGCTTCCAATCGTAAATAAGCTGTACCTTTAAGGAAGGTGACCACCTTTATGAGTTCAAGTAAGCAAAGCAAACAGGATGTAACTAAATGTGGCATTGATCCCATAGTCATACATGCAAACAGAAGAAAATTACATCATATTTGGTGCCTAATAATAGCAAAGAATAAAACCTAAGTATGTCCAATCTAAGAAATATGAAGTAAGAGTACCTAAAAAATAAGGATAAGAATTGATCAGAAGTAACTGGCTAATTTTGAGTATCAGTGGAATTATATCAGGTAAGGCATATTTCCTTTCATAAACCTGTCCACATTATTGAACAATGACTTTTAAGTCTGAAAACATTTAGAATAACTAGTCATGTGAGTGAAAATCACTACAGGATTTTGATCAAGAGTGAGAAATCTCTTAGAAAACCACAGATTAGGATATTTAATAAAAAAGTACAGGCTAAATGGAGAGAAACAAATGACAGAAAAGCGTGAATTCTGGGAGCATTGAGGTGGCAATTTTCTCAGGAGTGGGATATGTAAAAACACAGACTAAAAAGCAGCAGAGGAAATCGATAGTTCTTAAAATAGATTTTGCCACATTGAATATAAAATGTGAAGAATAAAGTATGATTTCACAAAATTGAAATAAAAGCTGTTAATTTTGGCAATGCATAAAATAAATAGATATTTCGAGCAGGAAAGCAGTAGCAAGATAAAAAGTTGCTATAAACAAATTGAGAACAGTTGAGAATATGATTAGTATCAAGCAGAGTGGGATTTTGGAAGGGAGTCCCTTTTCACACCAGAGGTGAGGGCCAAGGAGAAGTAAATAAAAATGACTACAAATTATGTTCAGCTCATCTTTTCATAGGGAGGTATTGAGTACTCTTTTTGAATTACAATTGACCTTGGAGTTAGGTTTTCAATAATTTAAGTGGAAATGGTATGAAACTCTCTAGTCCAGACTTAAAGAGGCTTGGGCATTACATGTCTAAATAACATTACCAGGCTGATCAGTCAACAACCACACTCCTCTTTTGCATGAATGAGCCCATAACAAACTGACCCTAAGCCTCAATTAGTTGCAAGAGATCCAGAGCTCTTGAAGATGCATGACAATAGAAGCAAGGCGGTCCACCATGGAGAGAGAAGAAAATGATTTTCTTTGAAGCCATATAAAGTTAATGTTGTGGTTACTGCATGTACACACACACACACACACAGAGAGAGAGAGAGAGAGAGAGAGAGAGAGAGAGAGAGAGAGAGAGAGAGAACACTAATATTGACTAGAAAACAAAGGAAAGCAGATAGCTCAAATGAAGAGAGTTTCTGTAACTCAAATACTTTGTAATCAGGAAGCTAAGGAAATATAAATAAACATTATTTTTAATAGAAGAGAAAGAAAAAATACTTTGAAGGTTGTAATGACAATGCAAAAGCTTTCTCAAGGCTACAGAATTCTGAAATATCTGAATGGGTTTCTATGGAGAAAATATCGCCTGCCTCCCTGGCAGGGGACTCTGACATACACAAATGGGCTTTTAAATTATTGCAAGTTAGTGAATGCTATGGATTTATCCTTTCCCGTTGAAATGGCATGTAACACCCGTACAAAAATTTGTAGGTTCAACTTCCCTCAAAACATGGAACCTCTTCCTCATTCCTAAAACTTAGATCGGCGTTATAAGCAGCCTTAACCATAGAGTATGCCAAACTGGTGTGTTGCAGGCCGAGTATTTACAGGTCTGATCTTCTTTTGGTAAAACTCTAAGAAGATTAAGTCTTGAGAAATTAAATCACTATCCTGCACCATCCACCAGATATGGAAGAATGGTCATCTCATGTTACCATCTTATTCTTGTGCAAAGAAATACTCTGGAAAAGCAACTGAAAGAAGGAAGAGTTTATTTTGTCTCCTGGGTCTACGTACATCTCATCATTAAGGGGAAGTTAGAGCAACAGCAGCCAAAGGCAACTAGTCACATTGCATCCACAGTCAAACACTAGGGAACACCAAAGACTTGAGCTCAGCCTGTTGTTCCCTTGTAAGGAAGTCCAGGACCTAAATTCAGCACTGGACCCACCCACTTTTAGTGGTGGTCATTCCATCAATTTGTGTTATTATGGGAATGTAATTTGTCCCCCACAGTTGTTCCTACAGGCTTTTCTCCCAGGAGACTGCATACGTTGTAAAGATAATGCATATCTCTAACCACCACAAACACCATCTGGCTCATGAAGACACCACACACTGTTGCTCAGTGAATTACTAAAGGAAAGTGCAGCTGAGTAGAAAAATCATTGAGACCAAATCAAACACAGACCAAACACTTTTGTGTTAAACAATGAGTCTGAATATTTTTAACAGGAAAATCAATGAGAAGTCACACTAATCTCTTATAACCAATCACAAGTGTAGGAAGGCTAGAGCTAAAGCTCTAGACCTGTGGATTAGAGACAAAATTCTATGCATAAAGGAGATAAACTATTTTTTATATACAAAAGACCCGCTGTGACAACAGAAGAATGTCACTACACACATCTTTATATATTAATATATTTTCATATTTGGAAGATTCTTTCTTTTGGGTTTCACAAAGACACTTCTTGCTTCACTGATTAGTCTCCTCTTTTGTTGACTCTTCAGAGGTGCCACTATTGTGGGATAATCTTTTTGCACACTGTGATGATGGATCTCTGCTTAAGGCACCTTCTGATTTGTTTAATAAAGAACTGAATAGCCATTAGCTAGGCAGCGGAGAATAGGTGGGACCTACAGAAGGAGACTCAGGGAAGAATATAGGCATGTGGGGAACAACGTGGGAAACACCAGCAAGACGTGGAGCAAGGCAGATGTACAGAATGGAAGAGAGGTTAAAAAGTCACATGGTAGGATGTAGGTGAATAGAAACAGGTTAATCTGAGTTATAAAAGCTAGCTGGGAACAAGCCTAAACTAAGAACCAAGCTTTCAAGCCAGGCGGTGGTGGCGCACACCTTTAATCCCAGCACTTGGGAGGCAGAGGCAGGCGGATCTCTGTAAGTTCGAGACCAGCCTGGTCTACAAGAGCTAGTTCCAGGACAGGCTCCAAAACCACAGAGAAACCCTGTCTTAAAAAACCAAAAAAAAANAAAAAAAAAAAAAAAAAAAAAAAAAAAAAAAAAAAAAAAAAAAAAAAAAGAACCAAGCTTTCATAATCAGTAATAAATCTCCATGTCATTTTAGAGGGGCAGGCAGTCTAAGAAAGTATGACAAGAAAGACTGTAAATCACAGAATTGCTACACTAACTTTCAGAGAGGCTAAAACTGTTGAACTTAGGTTTTACTTGGCATTTTCCCCTGTGTACTTCACAAAAAAATATAAAATGTAGGAAAATATCCAGATGGCACAGCAGAAATAACATCTCACTTCTTAGAACACAGTTATTTTCACCTTTACATCTTAAACATGGTAATTTCTGAGAAAAGAGTCACCCTTAATATTTCTTTCTGAGATAAAACTTTGCCAATAGGTGTGAATGACAATATTTAACTTAGAAAGTTTTGAACTTCATTTTTTTTTATTTCCCTAGTTAGAAAGTTCTAGAAAAGCTACATCACAGTAGAATCAAGTAAATACTTGGTCATGATGGAAGGGGTAGTGGTTGCTCCAATGAAGTTTACTGTGATCGTCCTGTGCAAAGACTCTTCCTCATATTATGAGGTCTGTGGTTTCCCAATGTGTTTTATTTTGGTCTTGAGGTGGGATTAATGTATTTAATAAGAGTTAGAGTGATTCTAAAACAAACGGAAGAGAGAACAATATTAATGTCTACCACAACAAAACAGAGACCACAAAAGCTAAATGTAAGGCATCATGTCTATGAAGGGTGATGACTGCTACAGAGACTGAGTATTCTCTCCACCTGGAGACGCTGGCAGTAAATAGAAAAGTGGGACAAAATGCTAGTGTTGGTTCATTCGATGACTCAAAGTGATAAACTGACATTGAAGGTGTGCTGTCTGGTTTTGTGTCAACTTGACAAAGCTACAGTCATCAGAGAGAAAGGAGTCTCAGTTGAGGAAATGTCTCCATGAGATCCAGCTGTAAGGAATTTTTTGCAATTAGTTATCAATGGAGGGAGGGCCCAGTTGTTTGTGGGTAGTGTCATCCCTGAGCTAGTGGTCCTAAGTTCTACAAAAAAAGCACGCTGTGAAAGCCAAAGAAAACAATCAAACAAGCAACGCCCCTCCATGGCCTCTTCATCAGTTTCTGCCTCCAGAATCCTGCCCTGTTTGAGTTCCAGGCCTGACTTCCTTCAGTGAGAAACAGCAATGTAGAATTATAAGCAAAAATAACCCTTTTCTCCCTAACATGCACTTTAGTCTTGATGTTTCATTGCAGCAATAGAACCTTAACTAAGACAGAAGGCTACCAGAATATTGTTAAGAGAAGACCTCATGTGAGCACTGGTCCTGAATTCTGGGATATGTTATAAAACATGAACATTTTCACTTAGATATATAACAAGTGAAAGTCTAGGGGAAGACTATACATCAATGAGGTACCAGGAATCCAAGTGGGAACCTAAACCAGCACCTAACATGGACTCAAGTCTAATGCTGAAAGTTAGAGCCCTGTAAAAAAATATGTTTCGCCCTTAAAACATTGTAACTTCTGATGAAGAATTAATCTGGAGCTATTTAAACTTGAAACAATTTTCTGAAGTAAATATAAAGTTAAATGTCATAGAATACTGTCCACACATTAGTTCTCTAGTTTTTCAAATGTAAGTGCTGGGCACATTAAAATAAAATAAAAAAAATATGAAAGGGGAATATGAATTAGAAATTACCAGAAATAATGGGCATGGAATTCGAGACATGCAGGCCCCCAATTAGCTGAAGCACCAAGGAGGTTCTGAAATAAATGCACTGTTCCTGCCAATGTATTTAGTAGAAAGAATAAGAATGCCAGCAATAAAAAATGGAAATAATTAAGACAATTGGAAATTTTATAACTGAAAAAAATGAAGAAATTCTTGCTGTCAAACTGCTCTCTAAATATTTAAGCTCATGGTATAGTCGTTTCCCTTGCTACACTGAATAAATTCACACCCATAGGATAAAATAGCATTCAGATAGAAAACAGGATAATCTCTTCATGTAAGGATCAAAAATTAAGTATATCAGTGGATTTCTTTTTTAGGGTGGGGGAGAGGCACATATCCGATAGTTCTGAGGATGAGGCAATCTGGTGGGGCACTATGTATTCCCATTTTCTAAAAGGAATTGTCAGAAGAAGAGTGGGCTCCCTGGTGATGTTTTAAAGTCAGTCTTAGAAGGTATCAGTAGGCCAACTCAGCTCTCCCTTATCCCTGCAGTTTGTCTGAGCTTGCCTGGGGCCTCAACTCACCTTGTCTATCAAGAGAACAGGGTAGGAAGATGGCATGAAAGGTACTTACAGAGATTAAAGTTTTTTCTCTCTGCAGTTGTTTTGAATTTTATACGTCTCCTGTGATCAAATGTTGCTGATGATTTTTTTCTATCTGATTTCTATTTGTAGTTCTCTCTACGTGAAACTGTCCTGGTTGCTATAACAAGGACCCCTAGGTTGTAAAACTTATAAATAATAGGATGTATTCTGTCAGCTCTGGATAGTGAGAAGTTCAAGATAAAGGCAGGGTTGTGTGGGGTGAGGACAAACTTCCTCATGGACGGCGTCTGCTGGAGGTATTCTAACATGGAGGAATTACAAACAAACCCCTGGGAGCTCTATATTACTAAGATCATCTGATTTTTCTCCCAAATGCCTCAAAACTTCCTGCAAATACTTTTACAATTTGGTTTCAAGAATGGAAGAGGATAATAAACATTATACCATAGGAAAACCTCCACCTTCTCACAAATCAGTATACAACATATATCTTCATTTTTGTATATTTTTGATAAAAATTGAGAGACTTGGAACTAGCTGACACCATATTATTCTGTCAACCATATCTAAGAAGCAATTTTGACTATGAGACCTTAAGCTTTCTCTGTTGTAATGGACTAAGGTTATTGTATTGTTTTAGAATAGCAATTCTCAACCTGTGGGTTGCAGCCCTTTTGCCAAACTTCTATCTCCAAAAATATTTCCATTATGATCCATAAAAGTAGCAAAATTATAGTTTGGAAGTAGCAACAAAAATTATTTTATGGTTGGAGATCAGGACAACATGAGGAACTGTATTAAAGGGTCACACATGAGTAGAATTGAGAACCAACCTCTAGAGTTTTTGGCTTTGACCCAGCATGCAGTTTAATCTCTTGTCAAACTCTTCATTTCCTCCCAGGGTTGCTTTTAGCTTTTTGAGGACAACTACAGATCAGTTTTTGTTCTAGCAGCATGAGAGAAGGTTTATTGTGACTTACAGTTCGAAGGGGCAGTCCATCATAGCAGGGAAGGCATGGACAAAGGAACACAAGGCAACTGAGCACACAGCACCTACAGACAAGATGCAAAGTGTAGAATAAAGGTGGGATAGAGCTGTCAGCCTAATGGTCGACCCTTTAAAATATCCCTCATGTGTCACAGAGTCTTTTTATATCTGTCACCTGTTCATCATCATTTGACCTCTTTCTATTCAATCATTAAATTGTTGGAAGCCTGGAAAGTCAATTAACTTGAATATGGCTACATCAATGCAATGACAACAACAGAGAGTAGCTGGTATGACACTGTATGCCCCACTAAAGAATAAGAAAGAGGGGTATTAAGGAAATTAGAGAAGATAAAAAAGAATAAAAATATAAAGAATAAAATATAAAAAATAGTAAAATTAAGGGATTAAAACTACAATAAATAAAAGGTACTAAGAAATTTTGAAAATATAAATTACATTTTAATTTTAGTGCAGCTATCTCTAAGATAGTTTTTAAATAAATTTAATACTAGATTTTCTGACATTCAAAAGCAAACTTTATCTTCTATATTTGATATACTGTTGGCAGCTATTAAAATATAATCACTGCTTAATTAAGTGTGTACATCTGCTTGTGCTTTGAGTAAATGCTACAATAACTTTGGATAGTGCTTGTTAATTCTTCTGCCAGAGTTGGCAGCATTTAAAATCAAAGTTTATCCAATGGCACTCCATAAAGTCTCTGCACTGGAGCTGAGTTTTTAACACAATCCAAACTAATTTGTATTACTGTCACTGTATGTGTGCATACCTACAAAGTATTTGGGGTTTGCTTATTTCATTCTCTTAAAATCTCTTGACCCAATGTTCATTGCTAGGTGCTCTCTCTTGGATCCTCCATTTCCAAAGTCAGAGATTATTCACTTACTATGTTATAAAAAATTTAAATTATTTTTCAGAAAAAGGAACATTCTGGAAGAGCCAAGCTAGGAGAGGCTGGTCCTTTCCAGACCTACACTCTTCCCAAGTCTGTATGAATACTTTGAGCTCCACTAACAGTTAAAACACTTGTCGTCTCAGTGATGTCAGGTAAGCACGGCAGTAATTTCTGTTGCTTTGTGAGCAGCAGGCTAACACTTACCTCCTAGGATTGAAAAGAGTTTTCAGAAATGAGCAAATCAATGAAGCTAAAATCAGAAAAAAGGAATTGGCCAGATGCCCTTAAGTGTTTCTGTCTAACTATGGCCTGCTGTTTCTTTGCACTTCTCTCTGACTGCTCCTCAGCTGAAGTTTGTTTCATTTTGAAAATCACATATTAGGGAAAAATGGAAATGGTATATCACTCCTCTGACATGGACAAGTTTACCTCACATCCTTCTCTTAAATTTCTACCTCCACAAATGACTCTAAATAAATGATGGAATCCTTATAATAAATGATTTTCACTACCACTTACAAATGGATCAATGGTGGCCATCAGCGTGAAGTAATAAGTCAAAGAATATAAGACTCTGTTTGCAGTGGAATAATCCCTTTGTATACTTTGAAATTTTGTCACTGGTTGGCCAATAGCTGTACAGAATAAGGTTAGGTGGGAGAACCAAATTGAGAACACTGGAAAGAAGAGGGGTGGAGTAAAGAGTCACCAACCAGATGCAGAAGGATCAGGAATGTGCCACACTAAGAAAGGTACCAACATGTGACAGAGAATAATTGAGCAATATGAGTTAATTTAAAATGTAAGACCTAGTTAACAGTAAGCCTCTGTGTTATTATTTGAGACCACGTGGTCTGGATAGCAAATGTCCATTTACATTTATTCTAAAACTGTCTCTGCACATGTGGCCTGTGTCTGAGGTTGCACTCTATACACCTAGAACAGAAGCATCCTTTGCTTGCAGTAACAGTATTCCCAGAGTTTGAGAATTGAGATAATATTCTTCCTTTGCCTATGAACCTCATGGAATGAAAATGGGAATATGCTTCTCCTACTTCTTCATATAGTTAGCTAAGTTTTTTTTAACATTGCTAAATACTCTTTATTTGATATAGTTTATACATTACAATGGTTTTTTTTCTGAGCGGAGGGATATTTTCCCAGAATCCCTACAAAGAAAACAAGATGTCCATTGAGGAAATTTATCTATCTTTGGAGTCATTTTTCTGAATTCAGCATTTAGCATTGCTTATCTTAAACTGAGAAATGTGTATGTAGTGCATATTTTTTATTTTTTTTTTAATTTTTTTTGTAGTAGTGCATATTTTAAGAGTTCACAAGGTGATATGGTTCTCCAGTAGCCCCCAGATGTTTCAGGAATATATAACCACTGGTTTGTGCAGTACCAGCTCTTCTCAGTTGATGAAGACACAATCTTTGACTGGTGAAAATGTACTTCTGTACATGGAGTGACTATCATAAAGGTCAAAGCTATAGTAGCAGCTTTTCGAAGCATAGCATTAATATACAATCATGCGTTAAATATTTTACAACTTTCTTGTCTCTGCATCTGAACAACATTTACAATCCCAGACACCATTGTTACTAACATTATTGACTTTATAATATTAAAGCTAAAATTAGTTCTGTATTTAAAATTTTTAAAGCCCTTGTATTATTAAAATCAACATAATGAACACATAGCCATCAGGCTGTCCTTGTTCATATAGGACCAGAGACCCAAGACTCTAAACTAAGTCTTTTGGATTATTTATTGGCCATTTAAATTTATTATAACAAATCATTGTTTTGAATTCAATTTTGAGTCAATTTTGGCATAAAGTTTCATTTCCTAAGACACATAATGGTAGCATCATTTGAATCAAAGTTTGATGGTGACTCAATTTTTATAGTTTTTTCCCTGTATATTTGCCTCTCATTTGAGAAAAGTCTGTATTCCATTGGTAGTCTAAATGTAATTGAATTCTTGAATAGAATTTAAGATGGTGATAGATTAATGAGTCATTTCCAAAGTGCACATATACACAAAATAAAACAAGTAAATATTATACAAAAGAAATTAAAATGTACATTGCTTTCTAAACTTAGGTAAACCTAACTTACACCCTGGACTTTGAAAGTGCTGAGCTCTTAGCATATTCAACCTAATAGTCTCATATGTTCATTTTTCAATGTAAATAGTTACTTTGCTACTAACGTGAATTAAAAATCATTTTTATTTGTATAAATTAGCAAAATATTAGAAAAATAATATATTTAAAAGAAGGAAAGTGGCAGGATTGTTGGATTATTGGACTCCCAGAAGCTACAGTTACCTTCAGGCCTGCTTCAGATCAGCCTGTCAACAATACATCGTGAAATCATGGAATGCAGAGGGCTCATTGTAGAGTTATGGACACTAGATGGCTTCTGTAAAAGAGACAGTTTTTTTCAATATGTGATTCCTAGTATGTCAATCAATAGATGGCCTGACTCCCAGAAGTACATGTACAGTACAAACTGGAGTCAATGACCTATTAAACTGTAAGTATACTCTTTTCCTGACATACGTAAGGGACATTCACATAGTTAAAATATTTCAAGTAATTAACATTATCAAGTAATATAAATAAAATCTAGGCTATTTTATCATTTGGTTTTTCACTCATATTGTCACAGTCTTCACATGTGTCAAATTAAAATGTGACAAGACATATAGCAGAAGCATGGAGAGTGTGAATGAGTTAGAAATTGTCAGCATGTGGGGATGCATAGGAAAGGGAGGTGGGCATTTCAGTGGCTCAGTGGTTCTTAACCCTAAAGCTGTGATCTTTTAATACAGTTATTCATGTTGTGGTGACCCTCAACCATAAAATTACTTTCATTGCTACTTTCTAATTGCAATTTTGCTAGTGTTATGAATTTAATGTAAATATCTGTGTTTTCTGATGGTCTTAGGTGACCTATGTGAAAGGGTTGTTTGACCTCCAAAGGGGTTGTGACCCACAGGGTGAGAACCACTGCAGTGGACAGTGGTGGATTTCCTCTATCTTCCATATTTCGGTGAAGACTGGGAAGATACGGGCCTCTCCTTTTATTTGTAGCAGCACATATAAATCTCTTCTTTCTCATGAGAAGTCTATCTGTATTGCAGATCAAGCCCCCTTCTCCTAGATGTCTTCCTCAGCTGAAAAATTTAATGTCTACCTCAGATACTCAATTCATACCATTTCCATTAGGCTGCTTTCCTTTAGCTGAGATCCTGATAGTGGCAAGCATGTAGCTACTGTCTTTGTCAAGGAAGCTTCCTCTGTGTTAAAATTTCAAGTGATTACTCTTGTGGCTGTGTATACTTACGACTACATGATGTTTATTTAAAGGGCATAGCTTCAATAAGGAAACTCACCTCTATCATTTAATTAATGGCAAATGATTTTATCCTGTGTAGGCATGCTAGTTTCAGAACCATTAAGTGTCTTTTAGAAAAAAAAAAACGAGTAATGAATCTAGACATAGAGGCTGCTCTAAAAATGCCTTCAGTGTGATCTATTTAAATAGAGTAAAATTAGACTACTTTTATTGTGGAAAACATTTAAGAACCTATGCATAAACGATGAAAGTATATCTTTTTAATCTCTGTTTTTCTAATAATAAAAATACTTAAAGAAAAGCTAAACAAATTTAATTCAATTCCCTGGTTAATACTGGTTTGTGACATAAATTGCTGCATACACATTTACTTGAGATTAGCTAACCTTTTTATTGTTAAATAAAAATTACTATATACATGTAACCAAGAATGAATATTTTTATGAACATACACTCATTTCCTTTTCTGAACAAAGGTCTACCTTTAGTTCCTGGTCTACTCATGTAGACCTGCTGATAAACACAGTTTCTTAACTCTGGAGATTGGTTGTTTGCAATTGAATAAAAAGTCAGAGAACCTAGAATATTCTTTCTCAACAGTATTTATGAGAAGTTATCACCCTGGTAAACTAATGTGATAAACATGCAGAAATACTCATTCAAAGTATGATAGTTTGAATGTAATTGGTCCCCACATGCTCGTAGTGAGTGGCACTATTAGGAGGTATAGCTCCACAGGAGTAGGTCTTGCTTTGTTGGAAGAACTGTGTCACAGTGGAGGTAAACTTTGAGGTATTCTTGCTCAGTCTATGCCCAATAACACAATTCACTTCCTGTTGCTTGAAGACCAAGCTGTAGAACTCTCAGCTCCTTCTCCAGTGCTATGTCTGCCTGCATGCAGCCATGCCTCTCTGGGATGATAATGGACAGAATCCCTGAAATATTAGGTTGCAACAAATTGCGAGGATGCTTGCCTTCCCTTGGGTGATATACTCTACTTCCATGTCCCTTTGTTATATATTGAGTTGTTTTTCATATTCACACTTGAAATTTAACATGTGCCATATATGCTTGTTTTCTGACAAATAACAGTTATGCTGTCCACCTTTTTTTATTTATTTATTAGATTTCTGTCTCTTCCCCACCGCTGCCTCCCCTTTCCCTCCCCCTCCCCCAATCAAGTCCCCCTCCCTCGTCAGCCCAAAGAGCAATCAGGGTTCCCTGCCCTGTGGGAAGTCCAAGGACCACCCACCTCCCTCCAGGTCTAGTAAGGTGAGCATCCAAACTGCCTAGGCTCCCACGAAACCAATAGGTCCAGTAGGATCAAAAACCCATTGCCATTGTTCTTGAGGTCTCAGTAGTCCTCATTGTCCACTATGTTCAGCGAGCCCGGTTTTAACCCAGGCTTTTTCAGACCCAGGCCAGCTGGCCTTGGTGAGTTCCCGATAGAACATCCCCCTTGTCTCAGTGTATGGGTGCACCCCTTGCGGTCCTGAGTTCCTTGCTTGTGCTCTCTCTCCTTCTGCTTCACCATCCTGAGTGAGGTAAGCCAGACCCAAAAAGAGGAATATGGGATGTACTCACTCATATTTGGTTTCTAGCCATAAATAAAGGACATTGAGCCTATAATTCGGGTTCTTAGAGAAGCTAAATAAGAAGGAGAACCCAAAGAAAATCATATAGGCTTCCTCCTGAATATTAACCTTCATCAGGCGATGGAAGGAGACAGAGACCCACAATGGAGCACCGGACTGAAATCTCAAGGTTCAAATCAGATGCTGTCCACCTTTATAATAAATAACTTTTTATATAATAAGTTCTGTAAATTATTATTTCATGTTTTTTCTTGATGTTGAGGTTTAAATAGGTATGGCCCCATGTAGACTTATGTGTTTGAATGCTTGGCTTATAGAGAGGAGATGTAACCTTGTTGGAGTAAATATAGCCTCATATGAGGAGGAGTGATACTATGGGGCCAGGCATTGAGGTTTCTTGTGCTGGAGCTATGCCCAGAAGGGTAGACAGTTCATTGCCTGTTGGCCTGTGGATCAAGATGTATTACTCCCAGCTCCTTCTCCAGCACCATGTGTGCCTGCATGCTTCCTTATACCTCTGGTCATGACAATGCAGGACAAGTGAACCTCTGTAAATGTAAGTCGGCCCCAATGGGATGTTTTCTTTTGTAAGAGTTGCTGTGGTTGTGCTCAGCGATACAAAAACCTAAAAAAGACACTTGTATTGACACATTATCATAATTTTGGCAATGTAAACCTAAATATAGCAAATCTTCTCATATTAATGATCATAGTGGCTACTTGGAATTCCACTCAAAGTTCAGAAGACATATCAGTGTATAAAAATACCCAAGGATAAAGAATATACATAGGTGAGATTTTGTTTGGGCTCACATTTAATTCATAAATACTCTAAAAATATAGTAACACCATTTTTATAATGGTGTCTTCTTATCTCTGACACAGATTTTTCACATTGGTTAGTTCTTCAGATCATTTCTATTTGTTTCATGTTTTTTCTTGAGGAGATATGATATTACAAAGCTTTAGAACAACCTTTAAATATTCAATATACTTTAATTATATTGTTATTTAACTTTTAAATTCCAATTTCTTAACTTATTGCTGGCATATGACTTTTTTATGGAATTTAATTTCAGCTTACAGAACTTATAACCATAAGTCACATAGTCTTTGACAATCTTTTGGAATATGAAAGCTGATGAAAACAGAAATCATGTATTTAATATCTGCCAAGATAAAATATAAAATAAACTTTAATTGCATATCAAAAAAACTTTACAAACACATTTTTCATTCATTTTCCATATTTTATGCTTATTGAAGTTGCTTATTATCTACCTCAAAAAATCTGAAGATTATAATTCTTTTAATATCTTCCTTTCACTTTTTAAAATAAGCACAGATGTTTAATTGTTGTTGTTACACTTATGAAAAAAGAGGTCATGAATTTGAGGCAGAGCAAGGGAGGTATTCATGGAAAAGGAAAGATGGAGAAAATAATGCAATAATATTTTAATTTAAAAATCATGCATTATACAATTCTCTATGGAATTCTCATAATTTGACTTCTATTTCTTACTTCCACATGATTTTAAATAAGGTCTACCATTGAGGAATTGAGAAAAATGGTAAGGGTTTCAAATAAAATCTTGTGTAGACAGTGAAAAACTTTAGACTTGTGACCTGAGACTTTTCAACTGGGATAAAAAGACATGAAGGGAGAAGTCAAGTCTGAAAGGGTTTGCAAATTTTGAGTTGGGCAAACCCATATATGGTGTTCTACTTTAGGAAACCTAAGAGTCCATGAAAAGTCAACTCAAAGAGCTACAAGATTTTACAGGTAGGTGAGGTGACTCGGTGCAAGGGCTCCCTAGGGAAGCAACATATGGCACCTCTTAGTGGATATTTTCATTAAACAATTTCCCATTACTTTATTATTATTATTATTTATTGTTTTTTATTTATTTATTAAAGATTTCTGCCTCTTCCCCACCGCCGCCTCTTAGCAATTCTTTAGTGTTTTAAAAATAATTGTTTGGGGTCTGGAGAAGTTGAAGTAGTAGGTTTGAGTGAGTACCTCCTTTCTTGGAGAGTTCAGTTCCCAGCACCTAAATGAAAACTATTGACCACCTAAATCCAGGTCCAAATGATCTGACATTCCCTTCTGGCTTCTTTGATCATTATTTGCAAGTGGTACCCAGAAAAAAACAAGAAGAAAAACAGACATAAACATGTGATAAAAGTTTTTAAAAGCATTTAGAAGTAAATTATGCTAAGTTGTCTTTGATTGTGACAGTTTGGGCAATATGGAAACATGTAGTATGAATATTATGGTACATTCCTAATGAAACTAGCATCATGTGAAAAGTTGTCTATTGTTTTGTCTACCCTGTCTATTGTTTAGCCAAACTCTGAAAAACTTTTATTATTGAATTATATTTAGCTGATATATAAAGCAATAAAATTTGCATGGGTTAACATGATGCTTTGTTGTCATCATTTAAAAAAAATAGTTTGCCTCATAGTTCTGTTCCTGTCTCTGTTCTCTGTCCTTATAAACTTCACATTATAAATATTCACAAATAAATGTCTATTTGCTCTGTTATACTCCTGAAATTCCTGAGCTAGCAAGTACAATTTAATTCCAAGTAAAACGAGTAAGAAATGTAAATATAATCAAATAAATTTGTAATGAAGTTATCTTACTAAAGTATAAATAATAAAATTATTACAAGAATGTGGATAATGTCTATAAAAAGAAGTCATACCACTTAAAATTATATGTGTCATGCTTTATTGATATAAAAGTCATATAATAATTTTTTTCTGACCCCCAACCCTGCCCTACTGTATGCTAGGACCAGTGCTCAACAACAGTTTTAAGCTCCTACTTTAAGCTCCTATTCTAAGGTTACCCACCCAGAGCAGTGAGCCTCAAGGTCCCCAGTAAGAGAGCCCGGCACCCTCAGCCTGGGCTCCAGGGGCTCCTGTGTTCTCCTGGATCCTACACTGCCTGCCCCGTCCTTCCTTCTGTCCCTGGATCACTGGACTACCAGGCGGCCCTGTTTAGGTGCTGAAGAGTTCCATCTGGACGGGTGAGTGTGTGCTATCCAGGGGCTATAGTCCCGGAAGAGAGCACAA
>NW_026068030.1:2012461-2023317 GCF_014885135.2 Alexandromys fortis | reverse complement strand
GGGGAGGGAAATGGGAGGCGGGGAGGAGGCGGAAATCTTTTTTTTTTTAATAAAAAAATTATATTAAAAAAATAATTTTTTTCTATTTTTAAAATAACACTCCATTTAGCATCTTCACCGCATATATATAAAACAAAAATGATATTCCAGTATAAATTGCTAAAATAAAACTGCAAGTTGAGAAGACATTTATAGTTTTAATTATTTTGATAAATAACTTTGAAGTTCTAGTTTACAGCAATTTATGAATGAGAATAACATCTAATTTACAGTATTATAATAATATGACAGATTAAGGAAATGTGTTATTCTGTCTAACAGAATATCACAAATTCTCAAAAAGCATTACAAAATTTATGTGATTAAAGTTCGTATAAATATGAAGAGGTAAACAAAAGTATTTAGGAAGTAAATAGTTGGTTGTATTTTATAATTTTCTGAAGTTTTATAGGGCTGAAGATATGTGGAATTATTTCACTAGTCTTATAATACAGGTGTCCATATCTTACAGAATGGTCAATGAAGTATATAAATGGTTGGGAACCTAAATTCCATAGATTAAATTCACTAAGAAACTATTTTTCTTAAAATTAACTCATATGAATGAGGAGATATGGTTCAACACTTAAGAGCTCATACAGGTCTTCCAAATAAAAGGAGCTTGCTTACTAGGACCTACATTGAATGCCTTATAAAAAATTGTTACTTCAGCTCCAAGGGATTTGACTCCTTTTCCTGGCCTCTGCAGTTATCTGCACACATGTACACAAACTTCCACACAAAACACACATTTACACATCATTGAGAATAAAACAACCACCCTCACAATTGCAAGTGAAAGAGTTCAAGTGAAAAACAATAAAATGTAATTCAATATGGGGGGGGGAGAATGCACCAGGTAGAGTGTATCTGGGTGCAAGCAAAAATATTATAACATATTTCTATACAGACGTAACCTAGAGATGTGGGCTAGTATTTCAGAATAAAGCGCTCTAACTTTTTGCATAGCTTGTAATCCCATTTTTAAAGCAGTTCTGAGTCAGTTGAGATTAGTAAAGCTCTGCTTTGTGGAACTGTGCTTATGATTGTTGTAGTAATATGTCCCTTATTTTTTTCCCATATCATGTTTACTGACCTCAAAAATAGATACACAGAAAATTTCATTGTCAGAGACAGGCAAAAGACATAGATCAGATATAGACAACAGACAAGTCACAGACAGACAGGAGACACAGGGAAGAAGTATTGAATTGAAATTTTAGCTAAACTAAATCAAGAGCCATTTCTTTTTCATTCATGAATGTGTCATTGGAACATTTAGTGCCCCTTCTGGAATGTTGTTAATGTCTTGTTAATGTACAAAACATTACCTTGTTATGAACATGAATAAATTGGCTATTCATTGAGCAAGCTGAAGATAAAAGGTTTCAGACTTTAGGGAGTAGATATGTGGCAAACATAGCCATGATATGGCTTTTTGAATCACAACTAAAGATTGCATTTTTTTTTTTCACCTATCCCATCATGAACAACTGTGTTTTTTTCTTTACTGAAAAAATGTCAATTGGCTGTTGTTTAGTAAGTTTCTCAGCCATACATCTGAGATACTTTTGGTTTTTGTTAAGTTTTCTTTGGATATATTTGTTTTGGAGGGGGCGTTTCGAGACAAGGTTTCTCTGTAGCTTTGGTGCCCGTCCCGGAACTAGCTCTTGTAGACCAGGCTGGCCTCGAACTCCCAGAGATCCGCCTGCCCCTGCCTCCCGAGTGCTAGGATTAAAGGCGTGCGCCACCACCGCCTGGCTGGATATATATATATCTTGACATATGGCCGTGTTGTTTAGAATGGCTTATTCTGTAACTCACCATTCTCCTGTCTACAACCTCAGAGTTCTAGCATAACAAGTGTAAGCCATAACATTTGGCTTCTTTGATAAGAATGTATTTACGTAGTTTTTCACTGAAGTCTGAAGTCTGAAAATACATACAAATTTTTACAGATAAGTTTTCAGCTAAATCTTGAAGTAATTTCTCTATTATTATATAAAAAATGCCTAACACTGACCCAAAGACCTAGGCTGAAGCATTCCCGAGACAACAACCTCCACGGGAGCGGGTACAGGGGAGCAACTGATGAGTAAGTGGGCTGGAGCCAGAGACCTCTGCGGGTCCAGACGTGAGTATGGGACTTCCAAGGGAGTAGATTGGAGCCAGAAACCTTTGCAGGACCAACCCTAATCCAGGGACATTAGCAGGATCAGACCCAGACCAGGGACATTTTCAGAAACAGGACTGAACCTGTGCCCTGGGCTGTAGAAGGCCTGAGAAAATGAACTCCACGGGAGCATCCTTCTGCTGCATATAAGAAACACACCTCAACCTCAGAGTAAAGCATTTGGAAAAAATTTTCCAGTCAAATGGACCTGAAAACAAGCTGGTGTAGCTATTGTAATATCTAACAAAATAGACTTTGAAGTGAAATCAATCAAAAGAGACAAAAAAATGACATTTTATATTAGTCACAAAAAAAATCCATCAAGAGGAAATCTCAATACTGAACAACTATGCCCCAATTACAAGGGCAAACTCATATGGAAAAGAAACACTTCTAAAGCTTAAATCATACATTAAACCAAATACACTAAGAGTAGGAGACTTCATTACTCCACTCTCAACACTGGACAAGTCAGTCAGACAAAAAATTAACAAATAATGGAACTAATGGATGTTATGTCTCCAGTGGACTTAACAGACATCTATAGAACAGTCCATCCAAATATAAAAGAATATACCTTCTCAGCACCTTGTGGAATCTTCTAAAAAATCGATCCTGTACTCAGTAACAACAAAAACCTCAACAGACACACACACACACACACACACACACAAATGAAATAACCCCATGTATCTTATCAGATCACCATGGCTAGAATTCAACAGCAACACTAATTCCAGAAAACCCAAAAACACATGGGAGTTAAATAATGCTCACTTGAAATATCAATGGGTCAAGGAAAAAATAAAGAGAGAAATTAAAGAATTCCTAAATTCAATGAAAATGATCCCACAACATACCCAAATTTATGGAACACAATGAAAGCAGTGTTAAGAAAAAAGTTTATAGCGCTAAATAAAACCTACATAAAGAATCTGTAAAAATCACACACTAGTGAATTAACAGAACATTAGAAAACTTTAGAACAAAAAGAAACAAACTCACCCAAGAGAACTAGAAGGCAGGAAACAATCAAATTGAGAGCTGAAATCAACAAAATATAAACAGAGAAAACAATACAAAGAATAAATGAGACAAAGAGTTGGTTCTTCGAGAAAATCAACAAAATAGGCTAACCTTTATCTAAACTAACAAAAAGGAAGAGAGAGAGAATGTACAAATTAAAAAATCAAAAATGAAAAGAGAGACATAACAACAGACATGGAAGAAATACAGAGAATCATCAGGTTGTATTTTCAAAATCTTTACTCCACAAAATTGGAAAACTTAAAGGAAATATGATGTGGGAAGGTCAATGGTTAATTTATAAAGAAAACTGCTTGGCCTGATAGGTCAGAACATAGGTGGGTGGAGTAGACAGAACAGAATGCTGGGAAAAAGGGAAGTGAGCTTAGATGCCATTCCGCTCCTCTCCAGAGCAGACATGATGAAGCTCCAGCCCAAGATTGATGTACGCTAGAATCTCCCTCTTAAGACACCAACTCATGGTGCTACACACATTATTAGAAATGGGTTAGTCAAAATATGAAAATTAGCCAGTTATAGGTGGACCAAGAAGTGTTTAAATGAATACAATTTGTGTGGTGTTATTTCAGGTATAAAGCTAGCAGGTGACCAGGAGCTGGGAGGCAGGAAGTGGCCTGCAGCTCTTACAACAGAAATAGAGAACTTTCTGGATAAATATTACTTACCAAAGTTAAATTAAGACCAAATAAGCAAATTAAATAGACCTATAACTGCCATAGAAATAGAAACAGTCGTCAAAAGTTTCCCAAGCAAAAAAGGCCCAGGACCAGATGGTTTCAGCTTGGAATTCTACAGGATTTTCAAAGAAGAACTAATACCAATACTCTTCAAATTGTTCCACACAATAGAAGCAGGAGGAACATTGTCAAACTCCATTTATGAGGCTACAATTACCCTGCTACCCAAGCCACATAAAGGCATTACTAAGAATGAGAATTACAGACCAATCTCACTCATGAACATTGAGGTGAAAATATAAAATAAAATATTGGCAAATCTAATCCAAGAACCATCATTCATTATGATCAAGTTGGCTTCATCCTAGAGATACAGGGATGGTTCAACCTATAAAACCTGTCAATTTAATGCAACATATAAACAAACTGAAAAAAAATCACATGATGATCTCATTAGATTTTGAAAATATTTTAATAAAATACAACATCCCTTCATGATAAAAGTCTTGGAGAGAGTTGGGATACAAGGAACATACTTAAACATAATGAAGGCAATATACAGCAAGCCAACATCCAACATCCAAATGGAGAAAAACTCACAGTGATCCCACTGAAATCAGGAACAAAACAAGGTTGTCCACTCTCTCCAAATCTATTCAATATAATTCTTGAGGTCCTAACTAGAGCATTAAGACAACAGAAAGATATCAAGAAGATATAAATTGGAAAAGAAGAAGTCATACTCTCACTATTTGTTGATGATATGATAGTTTACATAAGTAACCCCAAAAATTCTACCAAGGAATTCCACAACTTATAAACACTTACAGTAATGCAGGAGGATACAAGATTGACTCAAAAAGTCAGTAGCCCTTCTTTACACAGATAAAAAATGGGCTGAAAAGGAAATCAGAGAAACATCACCCTTCTCAAGTAGCATAAAATATGTCAGAGTAACTCTAACAAAACAAGTTAAAGACTTTGATGGCATGAACTTTAAGTCTTTGAAGAAAAGGAACCTGGAAAGATCTCCCATACACTTGGGTAGGAAGAATTAACATACTAAAAATGGCAGTCTTACCAAAAGCAATCAGCAGATTCAATGCAATGTTCAGCAAAATTCTTCACACACTTCAAAAGAACAGTACACAACTTCATATTGTAAAGCAAAAATCCCAGGATTCCCTATGAAGTTCCTATACAATAAAAGAACGTCTAGAGGCATCATAATCCCTGACTTAAAACTCTGCTACAGAGCCACAGTACTGAAAACAGCCTGGTATTGGCATAAAAACAGACAGGATGACCAACAGAACTGAATCAAAGACCTGGATATTAATCCATATACCTACAAACATCTAATTTTTAAAAAAGAAGCAAAAAAATATATAATGGAAAAAACATATTTAACAAACGGTGCTGGCATAACTGGGTATAAACATGTAGAAGAATGAAAAAAATCCATATCTATCACGATGCACAAAACTCAAGTCAAAATGGATCAACGTCCTCAACATAAAGCCAGATACACTGACACCTTATAGAAGACTGACCCTCATAGAAGAGAAAGTGGGAAGTACAATTGAATGCATTGGCACAGGACACCAATTCCTGACTATAACTCCAGTAGTACCAACACTGAGAGGAACAATTAGTAAATGGGTCCTCCTGAAACTAAAATGCTTCTGTAAAGCAAAGGCCTTGGTCAAGAAGACAAAACAGCAGCCTACAGAATGGGAAAAGATCTTTACCAACCCCACATCTGATTGAAGTCTGATCTTCAAAATACACAAAGAACTCAAGAAATTCGTCATCAAAAGAACAAATAATCCAGTAAAAGAAAAATGGGTTACCTACCTAAACAGAGAACTTTCAACAGAGGAATCTAAAATGGCTGAAAGACACGTAAGGAAATGTTCCTCATCCTTAGTCATCAGAGAAATGCAAACCAAAACAACTCTGAGATCCTATCTTACATCTGTAAGAATGCCCAAGATCAAAAACACTGATGACAATATTGAAGAGACTGTGGGGTAAAGGGAACACTACCGCATTGCTGGTGGGAGTGCAAGCTGGTACAGCCCCTTTGGTTATCAGCATTTTGATTTCTCAGGAAATTAGGAAACAACCTTCTCCAAGTATCAGTACTACCACTTTTGGATATATATTCAAAGGATGCTCAATCATACCACAAGGACATGTGCTGAACAATGTTCATAGTAGTATTGTTTGTTATAGCCAGAACCTGGAAACAATGTCAGTGTCCCTCAATCGAAGAACGAATAAGGAAAATGTGGTACAATTACACAATGGAGTACTACACAGAGGATAAAAATAATGACATCTTGAAATTTGCAGGCAAGTGGATGGAGCTAGGAAAAATCATATTGCGTGAGGTAACCCAGACCCAGAAAGACAAATATCATATGTACTTACTTGTAAGTGGTTATTAAACATAAAGCAAAGGAAACCAGCCTGCAAATCACAATCCCAGAGAACCCAGAAGACAATGAGGACCCTAAGACAGACATACATGGGTCTAATCTACATGGGAAATAGAAAAAGACAACATCTCCTGAGTAAATTAGGAACATGAGGACCACTGGAGATGATTGAAGTGGGAGGAAGGGAAGGGAGCAGAGAAAAATGTATAGCTCAATAAAAAATGTAAAAAAAAAAGGCTTAAATATTTAAGAAGAGTCATCACTTTTCTTATACTTTTATCACTTTCTTTTGCTTCATTGGCAAATATTTTGGGAAGAGATTTTTGTCCAATTTGAGTTTGTTTGTTTGTTGTTTGGTTTTGTGCATGTGTGTTTGTGAGTGTTTAGACATGTGTGTGTTAGTTCATCACTAAAATTCATGAGTCTAGAATTTCATAGAATAATATAACCTCTTGATAAGTATTTGTCTGTTTTAAAGCTATTCTTATCATACGAGTACACTAATAAATCCTGGCTTGTGGGAAGTCCAAGGCCCTCCCCTCTACATCCAGGCCTAGGGAGCTGTGCATCCATATAGGCTAAGGTCCCAAAAAGCTATAACATGCCATAAAAACAAGTCCCAGTGCCTTTATCAATAGCGTTTCATTCAGCCCCCATTGTCAGCCACAATCAGAGAGACAGGTTTGATCACATGCTCATTCAGACCAGGTTCAGCTGGATTTGGTGAGCTCCCATTAGAACAGTCACACTGCCTCAGTTGGTGGACAAACCCCTCACGGTCCTGACTTCCTTGCTCATCTTCTCCCTCCATCTGCCTTACAATTGGACCTTAGGAGCTCAGTCCGTTGCTCTGATGAGGGTTTCTGTCTCTATCTCCATCCGGCCGCCAGACAAAGTTTCTATGGTGATAATGATATTCGAGATAATCATCAGCGTGATAGTGGCGCAAGGACAGTTCAGGCACCCTCTCTTCTGCTGTTCAAGGACCTAGCTGGGGACATCCCGTGGACACCTGTGATCCCCTCTAGATCCAAGTCTCTTGCCAACCCTAAAATGGATCCTTTATTGTAGGTATCTTCTTCCCTGCTCCTATATCGGCCTTTCCCCCATCTCCACCCTCCCACTCCCCCAAGCTCTTGCCAGTTCTTCCCTTCTCCCTTCCCTCTCCCCCTCGGCCCTTCCCCCAAACTGACCCCACCCCTGCCCCCACCCCCATGCTCACATCTTTTGCCCTGCAATCTTATTTTCTTCCAATTTCCAGGAGGATCTATATATGGTTTTGCTTGGGTTCACCTTGTTATTTGGCTTCTCTGGGCTTGTGAACTATGGGCTTAATGACCTTGGTTATGGCTAGAGTCCACAAATGAGTGAGTATATACCATATTCATCTTTTTGGTTCTGGGTTACCTCACTAAGGATAGTGTTTTCTATTTCCATCCATTTGCATGCAAAATTCAAGATGTCATTGTTTTTTACCACTGAGTAGTACTCTAATATGTTTATATTCCACACATTCTTTATCCATTCTTCCATTGAGGGGCATCTAGGTTGTTTCCAGGTCCTTGCTATTACAAATAATGCTGCTATGAACATAGTTGAACAAATACTTTTGTAGAATAATTGGGCATCTCTTGGGTATAATCCCAAGAGTGATATTGCTGGATCCTGAGATAGGTTGATCCCGAATTTCCTGAGAAACCGCCACACTGATTTCCAAAGTGTTGATTTTTCATGAGAGCCCTTATACATTAGGAGGAGTGGATGGGGGTGGGCTGGTTGTGGGGAAAAACAGGGGAAATTGTAAAAGAAGTGAGGGAAGAACTGTGGAAAGAAGATAAAATGAAATTTAAAAATCAATTAAAATTTAGAAATGGGCAAGTAACTATTGATGCACAAAGATATCATCATTTCAATGCAAGCATATATTCTATTAAATATCAAAAAGGAGTCCAAACTCCAAGTGGAAACTGGTTTTCCAGAATTGGAGTATTTGTTATTTGAACAGAAATTAACCATAGCACTCTTAAAATCATGAGCAAGGCAAAGCAGAACAAAGCAGCACACAGATCCAGGGACCTCTCCCACATTCTGGATTTGAACTGGAAAAACAGAGCCATAAACGTTAAATACGGTGGGTTTGTGAATGCTGTGAAAGATTCACAATAAACAGCCAATGTCACAGTATTTTGTCTCACAGCTGCAGCGAACCACATTTGCTAGCAACATGAATAAGCACAGAAGCAAAATCTTCCAGGGACTCTTCAGTCATTGCATGCAACCCCCTGAGTCCCCTTTTGACATCGAGGTCATATAGCTTAAACTAAGTTGTTGTCATCTCTTAGTGATAGTCATGGGAACTAGTACATCAAAACTCATCAATCTTCCTTCAAATGGGGGAAAATACCTATTTCCAGTAAATTGCTATAAATGTGCTAAAACATGCATGTGCACATCCATATTCAAATCTAATTGAAATACTTGTGAGTACTGAGGCTAGTTTGCAAATCTTCACAGTGAAAGCAATTTAAATTTTGAAGAGAAAATGCCACTGGGACCTTTTATTTATTGAAATATAGTAAACACTAATATTCTCTCTTTTCAATTTAATAGCAGCCTTCAAGTATATGCCTTATTAATTTAACCTTTATTCAATCTTTTCCAGTGTGCTTGAGAAATCTGTGTTGAGAGAAAATTCACACTCTTATGTTAGCTACTTGTTTAGTCTTGAATGAAAATGACATTAGATTTTAAAAACAGGATATTTAAAGTAAAGCGATCTGTTATGATTGGTTTTGTATGCAATACTTTAATCCCTTCCTGGGTTTCTTCTGTCTGGGTTTTTAGGTCAAAAGCAGAGAACCATCTTGGTTGATTGATCAGATTACTAACAAAGGACACAAGAATAGCAACCTCTGGTCATAAAATCTCCCAGTGCAGATACATCTGAAGCAAAAGGTATGCCTGAAGACAAATACCATATTATACAAGTGTTCTATGCCAAAGAAATAGCTCATTTCTGTGTGGGTTTTTATTCTTAAAATATTCTTTAAAATGAGACTCTCAGTTCTAGGTTTTTATCTGTTTAACACAAACTAGGAATAATCTGAGAGAATTGGACCTCAATTGATAAAAGTCTCTGTAAGACTGGACTACATGCAAACACATTGAACTTTTTTGATTCAGGACCATTTCCTGAAAAAATAGCATAAAATACTTTCTATTATATGAGATAACTCATGAGATTGATTCTTAGAATTTTATATTTTATATTTTCTCTCTGTTTTCATTTCAAGCTTGGGTCATATCACGGCACAGATTAACATTTAACTTTAAATCTCATGCTCACAGACCCCCATGGATTACAAATGGGATCACCCAGATCTTCCTGCCTCAGGCCTACACATAGCTGAGACCGCAGGTTCTTGTGCTGATCTTTGGTCTGTTTCTTTTTAGCAAGATTACAGTATAGTTCAATAGTACTGTTGCTGTCCCCAATCCATAATCACTCACATAGTGGAATTCAATGATTCATCCCATTGCGTAATGATCATATAGATTTAAAATGATTTCTCATATCTTGTGCAACTCAGAACCTAAGAGTACCAACTCTGAAATGATAAAATGATTAATGAAGACTCCAAATATGCAAATTAGGTCAGATGTCCCTATGTAACTAAAAACTGTATGTTGAGATTATTTGCTATTCTTCATAACATAGTTAAGTTTTACCCTTCCCTCCTGGATACATACTGAAGTTATGCTCTCCTGCATGTCTTATGTTAGTAATCCACTCAAAACTTATAATCATCTTTAGCTTATGGTCAGTGACTATATATGAGGAGATTTTTCCATCCATCCTCTTTTTTATGTCTACATTAGCATTATTAGAAATCATTTTTATCATGTAATTAAATATACAGGAATAGAAAGAACAGAAAATAGCAATATATGCAGACTGTTTAACCAGTTCATAATTTGAAACAACAGAGTAAGCATGAGAAATAAAAGGAAGTTGAAAGAATAGACAAAAGGCAATTAGCCAGTAAAATTGTCATTAGCATTCAAGAATAGTTAAAAGGGAACCGGACGCACACAGTGGGCGACGTAGCTGGCGCAGCGGCCGGGACCGGCGGGTACTGACACAGTGGCAGACAACGCAGGCGACAGGGACCAGTGCAACACCAAGAGCAGATCGCCCCAGGACAATTAAATCAAAGAGGTAGGCCTTTGGTTGGCGAGGTCCCGGGCAAACAGGGAACCTGGTTCTTTTCCTGAAGACCCGTCTGAGGGGTGAGAGGGATCTTGGCCCCTGGCAGGAGCCAGGAAACAGAACGAGGGAATTTTGCAAGAGGAGCCTCTGGCCAGCAGGGAAACCTGATCTGGTTTTAAAAGACCAATTAGAGATCGTCAATAGGAGGAGATGGGCAGGCGCCAAGGCAAAAATTCTCCCAATAAGCTGAAAAACAACATGAAAGC
>NW_026068030.1:2000290-2007350 GCF_014885135.2 Alexandromys fortis | reverse complement strand
TAATGTTTAAGTTTTTCACAATGAACAATGAATTTTACTGCAGTAATCTTTGAAGTTTCCAGGAAGACCTGGATGGAGGTGGGTGGTCCTTGGACTTCCCACAGGGCAGAGAACCCTGATTGCTTTTTGGGCTGACGAGGGAGGGGGACTTGATTGGGGGCGGGGGAGGGAAAGGGGAGGCGGCGGTGGGGAAGAGACAGAAATCTTTAATAAATAAATAAATTAAAAAAAATAGTTAAAAATGTAAGCCATCATCTTAATACATAATTTAGTTTTTTAATTAGGATATTAGATTGTGTAGAAAAAAATAATACAATGAAATACAATGATATCATTCAAGAGGCTGTTGTCAATTAGATGGCATTTAATGACGTTCCAGTACTTGTTCCTCTAAAGAACATCACCCACAGTAACTATATTCATAAATTCATCCTCAACAGACATAAAGAAATCAGTAAAGAAACTATAAAACTAAGCTATGAAAGTAGGCACAGACAACTGGGCAGGGCATGATGGACACAATTACAGTGGACATGCCATATTTGCCCCAACCACAGGCAAAACATCACAGAGAGTGAAACCATGTATAAAAAGGTGGTTCTTTTTTAAAATAAAAATAAATAAGCCCTGCAATGCATCAACCGTCCCTAATACCATGGACTCCAAGGTGGTATCAATGGACCAAACCTTCTGGCTTCTCTGATCCAAGATAAACAACCACAGCACCACATTCCAAGCGTGACCTAACGACTCATACTCCAGGCTTGCTCCACTACCAGAATGATCAAAGTGGGACCCAGACAGAGAGATAAGAGCAATTGCTGCTTATGAACAGATAGATATCTCCTTTGTATGCAGTCTGAGACCTCAGTCAGTACAATAAAATCACCCACACATAGGGTGATATTCTTACTTCAATTCAGATTATCCCTTTTAGACATGTTCAGAGTCTTATATTTTTTATATTATTGGATATAGTTAAATTGATGATCGATTTCTTTTAAGAGTAAGAAAAACATAACAGACAAGGAAAAATAAAATATGTTAAAGACATTGCTTATCCACAGCAAAGTAATCAATGAAATGAAAAAAAAAATAAGTTACAGAGCAGAAATAGATATATAGATATATATGTGTATATATACATATGAGAAGAGACTAATACACACTTTATATAAGAAAGTCAATCCAATAGTAATTGAGTAAACAAAAAATTTAATTGATTTGAAAGAACTGTTCTCAAAAGAAGAAATAAAATTAACAGATGCGCTCAAGTTGTGTGGAAAATATTTGTATCACTAATCTTCAGAAAAGAGGCAAATTCAATCCATCATATGATATAATACACAACATTTGTTAATTTTTTTTAAATAAATTACAAGGTTCTGGAGAAAAGGGAATGCTTGCATGGAATGGTAGAAATGTACCATCACTGTGGAAAACAACATCTGAGTTTCTAAAACTTAAAAAGATATAAACACAGAATTGTCAAACAGTTAATACAGGGCACATATCAAAGAAAGAAAGAAAGAAAAATAAAGGAAGAAAGGAATGGAGGTAGGGAGGGAGGAAGGAAAGAACCACAGTGTTGAATAGACATATCTAGTCAGACCATTATCGTACCAGTGATCAGAATGGTTATGGGGGAAATCATTTGATGCACTGATCATCTATGCACTGTAGGATTTAGATGCTTTGAATACTTCAGACAGGTCACAGGCAAGTATCTCATAGGAACTGGTGCTGCTGTCTGTAGACTGATGATTTTCCTCAAACTTTCTGCTGCTATAATAATCTGATCTTAATTAGACTTTACTAAAAATTGCAAATAGTAATCAATGAGAAAGGAAGAAACAGGGAAAAGGAAACTGACTATGTGAAAATTTCATAACCAAACCCATCATCGAATACAATTAATAAACTGATAAAACTAATAAATTGAATTTTACAGTAGTAAAAACTGAGGGCAACCAGTTATGGAGATTGACCAAATTTACAATATCCTTTAAGAACAACACTTAGACTAATATTTGGAAGCTTGAAAGGTGCTATAAACTAGCCAAGTTGACATTATGCGCCAACACATTTTCAGTAAATTTTCTACCTACTACGGTAAAATGTGTCACTAAAATGTAATTATTTTCTTAAAATCATCACAATGACAAAATAAGGAGAATGTACAGGCAAAGATTAAAAGAAAATGGCATATAAAGTATGTATGAAAATACCTAAGCAACAAAGGCAATTTTCCTGAAGAATTGGCTGTCAATTTTAGCAAACTTGAGCTTGAATTTCAGATACCTTACATAAGAAGGCTTTTTCTTATTGCAATCTTTTTAAAGAACTTGTTCATTTTACTTGGTGTGAGGTTTCCAATGGCTTTGCCTGTCATTTTAAGGACAGATCAATAGGAGAATGATTCAGATGTGCAGGCAGTAACTTAATGTGAGAATCAGGGGCCAAACACTGGGAGGGTGGGTCATCCTTGAAATGTTGCCATACTGAAACTCTTCATGGAAAATTTGCAAAATGTCATGATGCCAGGGAGAACTCAGGTGAAATACTTTTGAGCATATGGTCATATATTTAGGTACTCTGCAAAAGTCCTAGAAAGTTATCTTTGTTCATAATCTTGACATGGGAATGACTCATTAAACTAGATAAAGAAGGGGCTGGAGAGATTACTTGGGGGTTATGAGCATTAACTGTTCTTTCAGAGGACCAAGTTTCAATTCCCAGTACCCACATGGCAGCTCATAAGTGTGTGTAAATCCACTCCCTGGGTGATCTGATACCTTCACACCATTTCACATAAAATAAAGTTTAAAAAAAAACTAGATAAAGAAGAGCACAAATAACTACATGTAAATATAATGTGTATATATATATATATATAATATAACACAATAATAAAACACAATAATATGCATAGAAATACATTATTTGTCAAATTAAACTTAATAACAAGATCAGAAGTTACAGTCAGCTAAGTAAAATAGTGGCAGATATTAAGTATATACAACAATATTAATAAACAACTTAAGTATTAATAACCTATAAATATTTGCCACAAATCAAAAGGAAATACATACAACCTAACTGAAAAACAGACAAAAACACAATTATACGGTTTACATTAAAAGGATACTCAAGTGACAACCGTGCAAGAGCAAGTCAATTTGCACTGATAGAGTTGAACATTTTAAGCTTACAGAGGGGCTGGGAAGATGACTCAGCACATAAGAGCTCACAGCTACCTGAAACCTCACCTCCTGGGATTCTATGCCACTGGTCTATTAGGGTGCCTGAATTCATGTGCATATGTGTCTTCATATATACACACACAACTAAAAAATAACTAACATTTTAGAAAACAATATGAATATGACTAGAATATCACTCTGCAATATATAGGGAGAGTAATGAACTATCAGGGTGACTTTCCAAATAAGCAAGCAGGAATTAGCAGGCAAATCTCAGTAATGGTACATTCATCTTTGAATACTGCAGTACTCTTATGAACACATGTATCTATTAGCAGTGACAAGAATTTTTAAATAAACTACCAATAGAAAGAGTTGGGAATCTTACAGGTCAGTGTATAATATCACTTATTGCTGCTAAAAGATTCATTGATAAAAATTCCAAATATTACTTTGATAAAGCTTAGTAAAATTAATAAACACACAACATTTACTCAATAAATTCACTGCCTGTGCATATATTCTAAAGAAATTTTTATAAATTTGCATATTTGCTGAAGTAAACGTGTAATTATGTATAAGAATGTTATTCAACAATTCAAACATTCTTGAAATTAAAGGACACCATAAATGTGTCATACAAATCTTACAGTATATAGCACGTTTGTTATCGTAATAACAACTCATCAGGCACTTTCTTAAATGAGGACTCAGATCTAAAATAATTTCAATGTATTTTAGCATAAAATATTATAGTGGAATTATCATTTTCTTAATTTAAATTAAAGTAACTATATCTTACCTGGCAAAATTAGAAAGCAGAGCTATTAATATAAACCAGTATAGAGTGATTATACACGTATGAGACCTTGGATTTAAATACATAATTCTAATATATGTGTATACATATTATATATGTATATATAATATATATTATAAATACATAATTCTAATATACATATATATGTACATATGTATATATGTAATGTATATGTGTGTGAATACATTTTTAAGTATAAACATATAATTATTATATTATATGCATACAAATATGTGACAGAAAAGAAAATCAGATCATTTATCTGGATGTGGAAGCAGAGGCAAAGGAAGATGAAGAAAACAAGTGAAAATAATCTGAAAGGCTAGTATCACTTTATTTATTAACTGACTCATACATACATCCACATATATATGTCTATAGTGTGTGCTTATAAGTAATTATTACCCTTATTAATTTACAGAATAATTTTATTTCTATTTCTATTTGACTTAGAAATATTTTCTGAAACTACAAATCTGAAAATGAAAATTATAAGGTGAAGTTGAATAAAAATGAAAATTAATAAATGGTGCATATACAGTACTGATATATTTATTAGTAATAATAAGACATTCAAAGTGACTGCCTCAAAAAGGTCTCCAGATGGGTTGGGGATAAAGGGGGACAGGGAGAGAAAAGTAAGAAGGGGNCTCCCCAGTTTGGGGAAAGCAACCAGCCAAAAGACATCTTTAACAGCCCCATCATGAAACATTGTTTAACACAGAAAGGAAAAAAAAATTAAAGGCTTCATCCATTCTTCCATTGAAGGGCATCTAGGTTGTTTCCAGGTTCTGGCTATTACAAATAATACTGCTATGAACATAGTTGAACAAATGCTTTTGTCATATGATAGGGCATCTCTTGGGTACATTCCCAAGAGTGGTATTGCTGGGTCCAGGGGTAGGTTGATCCCGAATTTCCTGAGAAACCGAAACACTGATGTCCACAGTGGTTGCACAAGATTGCATGAAGAGCGGATGGAGGGAGAACACGAGCAAGGATGTCAGGACCACGAGGGGTGCACCCACCCACTGAGAGTGTGGGGCTGATCTATTGGGAGCTCACCAAGGCCAGCTGGACTGTGACTGAAAAAGCATGGGATAAAAACGGACTCTCTGATCATGGCGAACAATGAGGACTGATGAGAAGCCAAGGTCAATGGCAAGGGGTTTTGATCCTACTTCATGTTCTGGCTTGGTGGGAGCCTAGCCAGTTTGGATGTTAACCTTCCTAGACATGGAGGGAGGGGGGAGGACCTTGGACTTTCCACAGGACAGGGAACCATGACTGCTCTTTGGATAGGAGAGGGAGGGGGAGAGGAGTGGGGGGAGGGGGAGGAGAGAGGGGGGAAGGGGAGAAGAGTGGGGGAGGGGGAGGGAAATGGGAGGCTGGGAGGAGGCGGAAACTTTTTTTTCTTATTCTCAATAAAATAAAAAAAAATGATTTAAAAAAAAAAAAGGTCTCCAGATTCCATTAATGTGTATACAAATTTGAAACTGCAAGGCAGGGCCAGGATTTCTGTCTCTGATACAAGAATTCCATGAACTATGAAGGCCCCTCAGGACAAGATTTAAAACATATATTTGGCAGACTAACTCACAATTGCTACTAACTCACCATCCACCTTTCTAGGCACTTGTACAAATGCGCACATATCCACACATAAGCTCACCCTTTTCATAATTAAAAATAATAAAATATAATCTGTTATCAAGGAACTAAGAAAGCATACAGAATTGATATAGTAACTATTAATTTCAATTCATTGTCAAAACTTGATCAAAACAATGCATAATTAAACAGAAAATACATTTCAAAACAAATAAAAGTAATGGAAATAAGATGAAAAATATTGCTTTTTAAAAGGTAATAGTAAGAAGAATTAATAATTACAATTTTATAATGAATTGCTAGAGAAAGTAGTATATTATTTTGACAGGTGATTGTGATATTTTTGTATATTATCTATCTTTTAAGGGTCAAAATTGTAGAAATAATGGAAGAGAAAAATAGTCTAAAACGTCATGACAGGGGAAATATAATTCACATAAAAAGAAGCAAAAGTTAAACTCACATTAATCTTATGATCAGCAACACTTAATATCCATGTGTGTGAGTGTGTGTGTGTGTGTGTGTGTGTGTGCGTGTGTGTGTAATCACGTGTTTATTCCACCACGGTTGCAATTGTGAAATACCCTATGTTGAATTCCAAAGGCTGTTTGAATTTTGTGACAACTAAGAAGCAACAGGTAGGCCCTGAGGAAGTAAAATACCATAAAAGAAATGAGAATGAGACAGGCAGAAGCTTGAATAAATTGTCAGATATTTAATATGATTGTCTGGAACCTTTTGTTCTCCCAAATAAAGAGTGGTGTCCAAACATGTTATCCCATTCATATGTCTTCTCTGAGACCTCATAATGGAGACCAGAGACAGGGAAGGTACATTCAACAGCCTCCTTTTGGCTCAGAATTTTGTAGACCTACCTCTCCTATGGAACAACTCGGTTCATTTATGTGAGAGAAAACAATCTTCCCTGTTCTTCCCAGACTTGAAAGCCCACTGCTAATGTACAAAAACAAAAGACAATTTCATAAAAGGTTAGAGTTCCCAAGCACTTCACAGTCAGGAGAACTTCCTGTACAAATGAGTGACGTAAAAGTCTTCCAGTAAATGGGGCTTGCATAGTCACAATGGATTTAGACCAGCTAGAAGATAGCAAGTCTGTAAATTGTGAAGGTGATTGCCTAGTGAGAATCATCAGTTTTATTTATCTAAGGAAGCTATGAAGAAATAGCAAGGATGTCACAACTTTTTTTTTTAATTTATTTATTTCTTTATTAATTAATTAAAGATTTCTGTATCTTCCCCACCGCCGCCTCCCTTTTCCCTCCCCCTCCCCAATCAAGTCCCCCTCCCTCGTCAGCCCAAAGAGCAATCAGGGTTCCCTGCCCTGTGGGAAGTCCAAGGACCACCCACCTCCATCCATGTCTAGTAAGGTGAGCATCCAAACTGCCTAGGCTCCCACAAAACCAAT
>NW_026068030.1:1992151-1999664 GCF_014885135.2 Alexandromys fortis | reverse complement strand
GGCCTCTCTTGGGTATATTCCCAAGAGTGGTATTGCTGGGTCCAGGTGTAGGTTGATCCCAAATTTCCTGAGAAACCACCACACTGATTTCCAAAGTGGTTGCACAAGTTTGCATTCCCACCAGAAATGGATGAGGATACCCATTTCTCCACAGCCTCTCCAGCAAAGGCTATCATTGGTGTTTTTGATTTTAGCCATTCTGACAGCTGTAAGATGGTATCTTAAAGTTGTCTTGATTTGCATTTCCCTGATCGCTAAGGAAGTTGAGCATGGCCTTAGGTGTCTTTTGGCCATTTGAACTTCTTTGTTGAGAGATCTCTGTTCAGCTCAGTGCCCCATTTTATAATTGGGTTGATTAGCCTTTTACAATCTAGTTTCTTGAGTTCCTTATATATTTTGGAGATCAGACCTTTGTCTGTTGCGGGGTTGGTGAAGATTTTCTTGTTTAACCACATGAACAAATGATTAACCAATGTTGTAACAGAAACATTAGAAAAGCTCAGTGTTATTTCCAAGGTGTTCAATGAGATCCCTCTCAGGGGTTTCACAGCAAAGTTGAAGCACCACATGCTTCAGCAAAGCAGGGGGGAGAACGAACACCTCTGCAACTCAGTTATGGGATTCCTGCCACTTAGTGAGGTGGGAGCAGAGATTCTTCTATGACAAACACTCTGATTCACAAAGACTCATCCTTGGGCAAACAAGGGGGATGTTCTAGTGGTAGGCTTATTTCATTTTATTTAGTGATTTTGAGATATATCAATGTATCTAGATTTTGATACCTGAATAATATCCTATTATTTGAATAGAAAAGAGAGGTTATTTATTCAGTAGTTGAAAAACATTTTTAGTGTTTCTTATTTTCCTCATCATGAATCATTTGCATGCCCTGTTTGGTGTGGATACACGTGTGGTGTTTGCATAAATGGTGGCATACAGTAGAATACATCTCTGTGAGAAACTGCCATGAATTTTTTTAATGTAACTCTACCACTCTGGATTTCTATGAAATAATATGTTAAGATTACAGGTGTCCCATGTCTTAATTTGTGCTTGAAAGCATTAGTCCTGTGAAGTTTTCTGAACTGATCTGTGTGGCAAACACCGTCAGCTCATTTTACATTTATACAATTTACACAACTTCCACTTATTGATGTAAAATCTTTGTCCTGCTTATAATTCAAACCTAGATTCCCTCTTCAGTGTCATCTCGGCCTCAAACCAGCATCACCTGAATCATAAAAGGAACCGTACAAGTCATTGTTATAGGTCTGAACCTTTTGTCTGAGACACAGTTTATCACAGCAGTGAAAAATAGGAAATACTCCCAAACTACATCATCAAATTTACAACGTTAACAGAACACCAATTGTCAAAGACATCCTTGGCCAAAGGAAAGATCACTAAATTTGATTTCTTAAATTGTAATTTAGTTAGCAGAAGTATCCAAATGAGATCATCTTAAGCTTTGTCTTCTTAGGAAATATTAAAACAAAAGTAATGCTACATTGTTGTGGCTACAGTAGTTGAATTCACTACCTTAGAATTTGTGATACTGTGTTAGCAGAGTCTGGTTAACACTGTATCTAGCTACCAGTAGTTTATCAGACCATGTGTGATAACTGCAGCTATTCTGTGACAATATTCATAGCCATATCGGCCTAAGATAATCAACGTCATTAAGTCTTAACACACTTCTGAAGCTGATTCAATGCTTACTCAAGAGGTCTCTGAAAGGCAGTGAATGACCAGGTATAAACAAATAATGATATATCAACTGTATAAATTGCAATGGAAAATTTGTAATTTGGAAGTCTATACAGAGTTAAAAATTCTGAACAGACAGAAGGAAGTATAAGCTCACATGCAGTCAGACATATGTAGTTATGTATGCTGGAATGCATAGTTACATAATAATACAAATAATATATAATGTTTTAGAGATGGTCAGGAGTGGGACAATGTTCAGTCATTAGAATACATGCCTAGCATGCACAGATCTCTCAGCTTGTTCCCCAGCACAACAAAATAGGGTTTTGTGTGTGTGTGTGTGTGTGTGTAAATACAGAATTTAGGGTCCTTCTATAGGAGAATCAAAGTTTAACCTTCACTACATGAAGACTAAAAAGCCAGCCTTGGGTACAAATGACCTTATCTCAAAAAGGCGGAAAGATTATCAAATTAAAAAATTAAAGCACAGCAAACTTACTCAGTGTTAGAAGCATCAAATCTTTATTTCAAAATGACAGGAAGGTCAAACAACATCTTCACAGAATGCTATTCTGTATGTAGATCCATAAATGAAAAAATGCTAGGCACTTGGAGTGCACAGACAACACTGATGAAAGGCATTCAGATTGGGTTTTTATATGAGATTAGAATACACAGAGACATTAGTTACTAACATGAGAGACAAGGCATCTAGAAATTCAAATTCAGAAGAATTATTGTGTGTGTGTGTGGATGTGTGTCACAAGTAATAAGGAAAGAGTACACAGAAAAGATCCACTCCATATAAGGCTCCAGATATGGGGTGGTAATTTGAGTAACAAAGGTGGGGAAACAAAAGAAATACAAATGGGAGTAGTAGATTACAGATAAATTGTAGTAAAAATGAAGAAATAAGTGAAGAGTCTAAGATCATCTACTGGCTTCTCTTTCTTTCTGAGAAGAAAAATATAGAGATTCCATTTTTAATTCTGAATGGTCTCTTCCTGCTGTGTGACTTTTCTGACCCCCTCCATTCACTCATTTGTACTATATGCCCCTATTTACATTGTAGAAGTGATTGTAGAAACTTGAAAGGTAGGAGAACAGGACTATGGCTCAATTGGTAAAAGGCTCACTGAGGACCTGAGTTCAAATCACTGGAATTCATATAAAAATTAGGCATTCCCTGGATGTCCGTAATATCTGCATT
Organism: Alexandromys fortis; assembly: GCF_014885135.2. Classification (NCBI taxonomy): domain Eukaryota; kingdom Metazoa; phylum Chordata; class Mammalia; order Rodentia; family Cricetidae; genus Alexandromys; species Alexandromys fortis. The sequence continues at coordinate 1,996,744 of NW_026068030.1, read as the reverse complement.
GGTAAAAGAATACAAAAGCAAATAAACTCCCACAGCTTGCTGGATGCTTTCTAGCCATCGGAGAGCTCCGAGTTTATTGAGAAAATGGGTAACTCATGAATAAACCTCTCACTTCCAAATAGGCACACAAGAGCACATGCACTCACATGTACACATGCACACATACATCACACTCATATTTGCATAAGCAAATGTGAGCTTTAGTTTTAAAATTCTATATTTTATGGCTCCAAATATATTTCCTCAGATAAGAAAACCTTTAAGTGTAAATGAAAGACATCGTAAATATAAAAGAAAAAACTCTTAGATCAGATAAGAAGATTTATCAGCTAACATTTAGGTTGAGAAAAATGACAGTGATTTCCTGCAAAATGGTAGAGAGTCATGTTCTCTAGGGGAATAATTGTCAATATTAGAAAATTAAATTTCTTCAAGCATGCCTGGTATTGTCACCAGGATGTCTCTTTCTAGAAACTTCTTAAGCCATCTTTTAAGTTGTTATCCATGCACTATCAACACAGCAAATTATTTTTTAGACAGGTCAATACTTCACATTGGTGATAGCTGCATTATGCATTTATTCTACTGCTTTGACATGTACCATACGTTGACATATTCTGTTATTAGCCCCATATGTTGACATGTCTGTTATTAGCTCTTCACTCAAAGACCACCAAGAGAAAGTGTCATATTCCCATGTAATTTATACAAATAGTAACTGTTAAGTAGCTCATGCAAAAATGAGACTATTACCTTCATGTCATCAACGAGAAGGAAAGTGAAAACTTCTGAGAGGAAGACACAGTCAAATGAGGGGTTCACTTTTTTGGAGAGTAATTGCTTAAGATTAACTTTTATTTAAAAGTAATAGCTCAAAATAACTTAGAAGGAAATAAAAAAGCTTATAAAAGTTAAAGAAAAAAGGAAAAGAAGGCAAAAACTATGAAAAGAATGATCAACAAGCCAAGAAAACAAAAATGAGTCAATATCAACACTACTGTACACTATAAAAACATTATTAGTCATGAAAGATGGTTGAGATTCCATGTGACTAGAGAATCCAGTCTCTAGTTATGAGCCATCTGTTAGGCCACTAATAATTTTATCAAAGCTTCGTTTTCCTTTTTGTTGTAAAAAATTTCATAATAATATATTATTTGGAAATATTTCATGAGTTTTTGGACCTCTAGACTTAGCTATACAGAACAGAGGTCTGGGCAGCTTTGTGACTTACAAATGGAAATATTCATAATTATCACCAACATATGGCAGTGGCAGGTGGTCATCATGCTCAAAAATGGCTATGATATGAGTTCATTTAGAATTTTAAATTGAAGAACCATCACTTCCAAAATATATGGGACTAGCTTCTTGAGAACTATACCGATCAGTATTCACTGTTTCCAAAGCATGACATCTTTAACAATGATGCTTTCTTAATCAAATGTCATAGCATATTCCCTTTCAAAGCACCATGATCCTGGTAGCAAAAGCCATGGTAAAAAATAGGAAAACTCAAAGTCAATCTCACTTGGGTATGAATATGTGCAAATCACTTAAAGTGTCTCTTGTGATTCACTGGAACAATACTTAAAAGAGTTAAATTAGAACATTATCTTAGATAACAGTTTGTGTCCTTGTATTATACTACAAGGGCAACCTTAAAAATGAGGCTTCAGTATTCCTAAGTATAACATGTTTTATCATTGCCATGTGCTTTTCTACTAATAGTTTACAATAATTATCAGTTATAGTACCTTAATTCCAGATAGAAATCACACAACAACCTCATTTTCACTGATAGCTCTGGTGCTCTCTTCATTAAAAAAAAAATACCATTTTTATCCAGAAGAGATTTATAACAAAAATAGGAAGATGGGATGATCATTTCTTTGACTTGATTAGTAAGTGGCACACCATGCATTTTCACATTCCATTGATTTTCATTCATAGGTATACATAATGCATATCAATAAAAGGCAAGAACGTTGGAAAAAACAATGGAATTTGGAAGTAGGTTTCAAAAAATTGTTCAAGTCTTTGAAAAACAAAACTGAGTAAAATATCAGATGATGGAAATATTTGCCATGTTCATTAATCTGTCTGATTAACATAGCAAATATGGCCATACAACCATTCTATCAAGAAATCTATGGATTCAATGAAATCCACATTAAAATTCTAACACAATTCTTCACAGACCTTGAAAGGACAATTCTCAACTTCAAATGAAATAAGAAAAAAAGGAAAGGCACTTAAAACAGTCCTGAACAATAAATAAAAGAACTGTTAGATACATCCATATTCCTGACTTCAGGTTGTACTATACAGCTATAGTAATAAAAATTCCATGTTACGAGCATAAAATCATGCAAGCTTATCAACGGAATAGAAGACCCAGACATAAATCCACATACCTAAGCATACCTGCTGTTTTTTGATAAAGAAACCAGAAATACTTACTGGGAAAAAAAGAAAGCATCTTCAACAAATGATCCTGGTCAAAGTAGAAGTCTACTTGTAGAAGAATGAAAATAAATCCATATTTATCACACAACACAAAACTCAAATTCAAGTGGATAATAATCTCAACCTAAAACAAGAGACACTGAACTTGATAGAAGAAAATGTGAGGAACAACATTGAATGTGATGCACAAGGCACTACTTCCTGAACAGATCAATAATAATGCAGGCATTAAAGTCAAGAATTAATAAATGGAACCTCACAGACCTGAAAACTCTGTAAGACAAAAAACACTATCAATAGCACAAAACAGCAGCATATAGGATGAAAAAGTTTTTTTTTTTTCTAACTCCACATATAACAGTGGTCTAAAATCCAAAACTTGTAAAGAACTCAAGAAAGTATATATCAAAGAAACATGCAATCCAATTAAAAATTGGGTACAGATCTAAACAAGAATCCTCAATAGAGAAATCTGAAATAAGTGAGAAACACTTCATAGAAATGATCTAAATCCTTGGGCTTCAGGGAACTGCATACCAAACCTACTTTGAGATTCTGCCTTTTGTCTGTCAAAATGGTAAAATCCATAACACAAATCACAGCTCATGCTGGCAAGGATGTGGAGTAAAGGGAACACTCCTCCAATGCTGGTGTGAGCCAAACTTTTATAGCCACTGTAGAAATCAATATGGTAGTTCCTCAGAAAGTTGGCAATAGATCTAACTGAATATCCAACAATGCTATTCTTGGACCGATACCCAAAGTATGTTTCATCCTACCACAAGGACACTGGATCAACTGTGTTCATTGTGGCTTCATTCATAATAGCCAGAAACTGGAAATAACTTAGATGTATGTGAAGAATGGACCAATATATAAATAAAATTTAGCATATTGATGCACTGAAGTATTACTCAGCTGTTAAAAATTGATAGCATGAAATTTGCAGGCACTAAAAAAAATTGCACTGAGTGAGGGAACCCAGATCATATAGTATGTATTCACTCATAGGTGGATATTAGCTGTTAAGTATATGGCGATCAAATTACAATCCACAGGCCCAAAAAGGTTAGGTAAAGAGGAGAGGATGTTGGAGGGAACAGTGCATGGATTTTCCTGTGAAGGAAACTAGAATATATTTTGCAGGTGGGGCCTGCAGAAATGATCAGGTGATGTAGAAGAGATTGGTGGAGAGAGAGGGGGAGACACACCTGGAATTTGGGAGAACCACATCCACACCACTGTTGAATGTAGAGAGGTCATGCTAGTGCCAGCTTGGAGCCTCATCCCTATGTTGTAATCTTTGATGTGTGAAGGTACTCTACAGGCTACAGAAAGAGAAACCTGACACCAACCAGCCACAAAACCTTTGACCTACAATCTGTCCTTCCTGGAAGATGTGCTGGGACAATGTTAGTAAAGAACTTATGAGATTGGTCAACCAATGTCTGGTTCAATTTGAGGCCCTTACCATAAGAGAGAACCTTGGCCTATACTGTCCAAATGTTCAGAAACCTGAGGCTAGATAGCCCAGATTGGTAAGGTAGAACCAAACACAATTGGTCTTTAAAAGAAAAACAAAGAAAAGAAAAAAGAAAGGGAGGGATGAAGGAAGGAAGAAGAAAGGAGAAAGGAAGGAAGGAAGAAATGATTCATAATGATACTGTGCTATATTCATACATGGGCTTGTCCAGTTTCATCTGCTTCCTCTGGCAGAAGATGGGAGCAGGTACAGAGAACTTGAGCCAGGAATTACACTGAGAGAGTCTAAATTGAAAATCTCCATTGGTTCCTCCTCTGGGAGGCTGTGAAGCCTTTGGAAGAGGTAGCAAAAGGACTTGGAGTCAAAGGGGATGGAAGACACCAGGAGGAGAACGTGGCCCTCTGAATCAAGTCATATGTGCTCACCATAACTGAAGTGACAAGCAGGGGGCCTTGGATCTGCACTAGGTTCTCCTTTTTATGTTATAGCTTTTAGCTTAGACTTTTTTTTTGTTTGTTTGTTTTTTGTTTTTTGTTTTTTTTTTCATTTTTTTTATTTTATTGAGAATAAGAAAAAAAAAGTTTCCGCCTCCTCCCAGCCTCCCATTTCCCTCCCCCTCCCCCACTCTTCTCCCCTCCCCC